>NC_056728.1:621393964-621581464 GCF_019279795.1 Protopterus annectens | reverse complement strand
AGTTGTCTCATTAATCTTAACAGGAGCTTTAACCCAAGCAGATTTAAGAACCATCTCTTTATCAAAAGATGATAGAAATCTGACTATAACTGATCTAGGATAGTTTTTGTTAGAGTTAGTATTAGTTATAGATCTATGCGCTCTTTCGATACCAAAAGAGAATGCTTCTGGTAAGTCTAAAGTTTTAGGGAGCCATGTTGTTAAAAAAGAAGTAATATTGTTACCTTCAATATTTTCTGGCAGTCCAAAAATCCTAATGTTATTGCGCCTAGATCTATTTTCCAGGTCATCCAGCTTTGTTTGTAAATGTGTATTTTGTTTCAGCAGAAACTCAATGTTGATTTCCTCTTCTTGTATTCCATTTTCCATGTCATTCACAGCTTCTTCTATGCCTGTCATCTGCATCTTCTGTTGTTGCAGGTCTATATGTAACAAGTCTATTTGTTTTGTAGTTTTTTCTATGAAGGTGTCTATTTTAGTATCCATTTTATCCATCTTAGCAGTAAGTTGCTGTATTATAATTATCAGAGACTGAAGTTCTTTCTTGATGCTGGAGTCTTGAGAATTTGTCTTACTGGAACTCATTTCAGACTGATAAACTGACAGGAAAATTTCCAAAGTGATTTCTGACAGGAATATTGTTAAGATTTCCTTTCTTTTTTAAATATAGTTCAAGAACTATATAAAACAAAAATATTTAGAAAGAAAATTACTTCAAAAATTAATTTAAGTAATTAATTCCTGTCAGTGTAATGAAATTGGTGGAGCTGAAGAAATCTGCTGCTATCCTGTGTTCATCCTTGGCCACGCCCCTCGGAGACATGATTTCCTGAGTACTGTCTCCCCGCATGTGTGCGTGATTTCTTTTATTATATTTTAATCCACAATGGCTTAAGTTTTTTTTATCATGCAGAAATTGTTGAAAATCCACACAAACTTGCAAAAATAACAAACACAAAGGAACCACGTCCAGAATACACTCCAAAGTAGTTTTATTAAAGCACTTTTCGTTTCCCAAATAGAAACTTCATCAGAATACTTTATTTTATTATTGATAAACCTTAACACTATGCAAAAATACAGTTCTGTTAATTATGTAGCTCTTAGGGTCACAGTGCTAATCAAATGAGGTTGAATGCATAAATACTGCCTCGTATGCGGTTTCGTTCTGAAAAAGAGAAAGGGATGTCGACAGAGGGGCTCTATCAACAAATTGTACCAGTTAACATGCAAAACATTAATAAAAAATCACACAATGCTCAGACTTTATCTACAGCAAATGTGCAGAACTCAAGCAGTAAAGGCTTAAAATTAAAATCACATGGAAGTGCATATCACCCTGCATAGTTTATTCCTCAAAGTCCAAATAATTCCCATATACATCATTATGTGGGTGTAGAACAAACCTAAAACCTTACACTTGCAAATAATAATACTTAATTTAAACTCGTGGCTAACAAGTACTAAGCAAGACAGTTATTTACTGTAGTTATGTCAAACTGTGTATTAACAAGATCTCCTATATGACACTGTTAGCACAGTTACTATGGGTAATGTTGAGACTATGAAGTGGAACAGTATGAAACACCTAAAAGACTCCTGAGAAACATGCCGCATAATCTTAATCTGTTTGGAGATATGACCCACAA
The DNA here is from genome assembly GCF_019279795.1 of Protopterus annectens. Taxonomy (NCBI): domain Eukaryota; kingdom Metazoa; phylum Chordata; order Ceratodontiformes; family Protopteridae; genus Protopterus; species Protopterus annectens. Next base: position 621,579,815 of record NC_056728.1, on the reverse strand, counting down.
TACTTACTCTGGTTGGCCAACTGGATTAACCATCTTCTGGTGCACCTTATTATAAATGTGGCAATTTCTGAAGTTATTCAAATGTTAAGCATGACATCAATAGGAATCTGAGGTTGGTATGAAACTATTTTTGAACATCATCCTTCCAAAATCAAGAACGATATTACAACATACGCTATTAATGGACTAAATATTAGCTTTACTTTTATCATTCTATTGGGGGGGGGGGGAGGCAATAAATGCCAGCCTAGGAAAAGATAGGCAGCCCTACCTGCTTTGCTAAGGATAGCATGCACTTCTTTCCTCAGGATTTCCATATACTGGCCAAAACTTTTACTTCCCCCATTAATGCCTTTTTTAGGCAAAGCCAGTCTAGTCTCATTACAGACACAGTCAAAATAAATACTATACAAAGGTAGCACTGTTCAATGCTAGAAATCAAAGTCCTTATAAGACTTCAGAAATATAAATATCTCCACAGTTACTGAAACATGGTTTCAGAGCAATACTAGCACCTCCATTATGTTAGGTTTCAATGCTTACCACTCTTTCAAACCCACTACTTAAAGTGACTGTGTTGTTCATAGGTTTATAGGTGTGTACTAGGCTAATGGCTCTGGAGCCTATATAAGCCTAGCCCAAGAAAATTCCCTGGCATCATGCCGCCCAAAGTTAGTTCTCAGTGCCCCTGTCAAGCAAGGCCACTTAAGTGATCTCCGAGGGTGAACTTCTTATTGGCCCACCTACTCGTCAAGACTTCTCTTAAAGATGGCCAGGGAGGTGTTCTGCTTGACGTGAATGGGAAGTTTGTTCCAGAGTATGGGAAGTCTATGGGTTAGGAACCTGTCCTTCCAGTATGTTCTGTTTATTGTGGTAATGAGGTTAAGGTCCCTGGAGTATGTCGCACGGAGGGATTGGGATTTCTTTAGGTGTAGCATATCTAGCAGCTCTGGGTCAGACATAGCTTTGTAGGTCAAGCAGAGATGGTCTCTAAGCAGGCAATGAGAGACTATAGTTGGAGTTTTTTGAGTTTGTCCATACAGGGCATGCATCCAAGGCCTAACATCCTCTTAGTGAGGTATTTTTGTGGCCTTTTCAGTTGTTGTAGGTGTCTAGTGAGGTACATACCAAATGGGGTGTTGTATTCTATAATAGTTCTAATGAGGGACGAGTAGAGAGGGATTATGACCTCTTTCTTCTTGGATGAGAAATCTGTTGTAATGAGATATGCCACATAGAAGGAATTTCTGACTACAGTGGCAATATGCTTATCAAAGGAGAGGTTGATATCAACCTGTGTCTCTAAGTCTTTTATCACACCTTCGGTGTTTAGTGGACTACTGCCTATGTGGCAGTTCATGGGCAAAGAACTTTTCCCAAAGGAAATGACAATGCATTTTTTGACACTGAGCTTAAGGCCATGGTTCTGGCACCAGTCATTGGTGTCAGTGAGGCCTTTTTGTAGAATGTCTACATCAGTTGGAGAATCAATAATGGCTCCCAGTTTGCAATCATCTGTGAACTTGGTCAGCCAGAGTCCCTTTGTGTTTGCTTGAACTTCAGAGAAGTAGATGCCAAACAGGAGAGGACCTAGGACTGATCCCTGTGGGACACCATTTGTAACTGGTAGGTAGTCAGATTTGGAGTCCGCTACTTTCACAGTGTGGGTTCTATCAGTGAGCCAGTTAGCAACCCATCTTATTACATAGGGGTCTATGCCTAGTTTTGTGTGTCTATCTATGATTCCTGAGTGAGGGATGGTGTCAAATGCCTTGGCAAGATCTAGGTAGGCTGTGTGAACTACCTTGCCCTCATCCACAGCTCTGGTGATAAACTGGAAGAAGTCTATCAGGTTGAGCAGGCATGATCAACCTTTCACAAACCCATACTGCATGGGGTCCAGAGTTTGGAGATTCCCTATGTCCTTATTTACAAGGTCCACGATGGAGGATTGTGTCTGTATTCCTATGAAGCAAAATCGCATTTAGACTAATAACATACAACAGTGACCTTGGGCTCCTCCAAATCCTACTTACTGTCAATAAAAATCTGTACTCCATCTTAGCAAATTCTTGTACCCTTTCCAAGTCATCAGCAACCCATGAAACATAACTAAACAAACTGGAATCCCTTCTCGTTAACCCAAAAACTATTGTCCTGAAGGATTTCAAGTATCCTTCCATTACCTGGGAAGCCTATACTACCACAAATAAGTGTGCACAGTGCTTCCTAGACTTCATAAATGCTAGCTTCTTAGACCAAGTAGTTTACCCCATTGTGCTCTACATTTGTAGTTGCTTCATCACTGGTCAGCAGATCCACCCACCATTTGGTAATAATTATGAGGGGAAAACTGGATTTATTCTCATACCCTTCTACCTTGAGACTACTTTAAGGCAAGCCTATTACAGCTAGCTAGGTCCTGATGAACTTTAAGCACTGCCCTCCCGTCCCCTTTCGTCCCTTGACCACATCTTGTGCACTGATGCATTCCTGGACAGTTTTTATACTCACCTAAATTCATTCACTGAAGCATCAGCTCCCCCACAGACAGAAATACAGTGTCAAGTTCAGGCATCAATCTCAGACCCCTCCCGATGGTACTGCTGCATATCTGCAAGTCAAGCTCCCCTCGAGTAACCTGCATGCACGACCTCAACTTGGTCTGTGACATCAATAGGACTTATTGGCGGTCAGATTTGTGTCCCATAGACTCCCCCCTTTTGTGGAATAGACTCCCTCCCTACATCAAGCAGAGTGCCTCATTAAGCCTTTTTAAACACAACCTGGATAACTGGATGGGGAACAGAAAATACATACCTGGGATTCCACCTGTATCCCTGTTGGACAGTGGCATAGGGTGCTAACTTGTTAGAACATGGGCTAAATTCTTGGCTAGGCTTGTAAGGACCAATAGCCTAGTAACTTCTATAGTCCTATGAATAAACCCCTACTGTGGAACACTAGTATGAGGAAACTATACAAAAAGAAGAAACTTTCAGTCCACAAGAACAAACTTAATACCCCAGCCTCTAAATGTAAACTCAGAAATTAACAAAGAACTCAGAAGTAAAATCACATCTCCCAAAGGTAAGCACCAACAAAATGCCACCCATGTTAAATCAAAAACAACCACACATCCTTTTAAATTATGTCAGAAACCTTAGAAGCATTACTCCATAAGGCAATGAGCTAATATATACCACCCACTCATCTTCAGAAAGACATGGCCAACATATAGCAGATACCTTTAGCTCAGACTTTAGACCCATGTCTTCCTGCAACTTTCCTCCACACATTAGTATGCTCCCCAGATAACTTCACAGCAAGTCCTCAGGGCTCTCTCCAACACCAAGAAACACTAGCTCCAAAGACACAGGCAAGGTATCAGGCTGCCTTTTTGTCAGCACCAAGCAGAACCTTACCGACTCTATACTGAACCTACTCAATCAAAGCTTTAAATATGATTTGTGCTGGTGGTGTGCAGGACTGCTGTAGTCATACCACTCCACAAAGCAGGACCAGTCATTAACTCTGGAAACTTTAGACCTATAAACCACATCAGCCTTATCTGTAAAATAATGGCGCATACCATTATGGAACATATTAACAAGAACATCGATAGCCTACAGTCCCTTAACCTGAACTAGTTTGGCTTCATTAAAGCTAGATCCTGCCTCCTAAACTTGACTGACTTCTTTGAACAAAATACTAACACACTGGATGCTGGCAAATCAGTTCATACTGCTCATCTCATCTTGGCCAAGGCCTTGATGCAATACCAGATTCTAGAATTAACAGGTTAATAAAACTAGATGTAAACCCCTATGGAAAGCAAGAGGTCTTAAATGACCAAATCCAATATATTAGTGTAGGGGAATGCACTCATCGAAAAGGGTCATAACAAGTTAATGGTCCTTGGGTGGCTACGTCTGTATGGACAACTTCAAGGGCCTATAGTTGACCAAGTTTACGGATGACTGCAAACTCTAAGCTGTAATAAACTCTTCAGCAGACTTGCATATACTCCAAAAGGGCTTAATATGTACAAAAGTGGTGCCTGGACCAAGCACTTAAGCTACATGGCAAGGAAAGTAGTGTTGTGTCCTATTGGCAAACTTGTGAACCTATGCACTCACTGCATAGAGGACACCTCCTTGAAAACAGACCATTAAGGACTTAGGCTCTTTTGTTGACAACTATCTTTTGATCACAATATATCCACTGTCATTATGAAATCCATTTATCTAGCCAGACTGATTACCAGGGAGACAGCTTCTATGTTAAAAGTTACCATCCCTCTGTACTCCTCCCTCAACAGACCCAAAAAAGATTACCCCCCCCCCCACAATTTGTTTCTTTTTAAACAACTTTATAGAACACTAAAAAGATGTCATAATATATTCACACTTAGCATTTTCATCATACATGAAGAATCACAGATTACAGAAACCAAAAAAGTCAGTAGTTTTGCAAAATAAAATAAATGCAATAAAATTAATCAATAGACGCAAACAATGGCTTACTGCACTGTGTACCTTTCACTTAGGTTCATAGGTTCATAGGTTTATACTAGGCTATCTGCCCTAAGGCATTTATAAGCCTAGCCCAGAGTTTTGTGGCTTGCGCCACCTGTTATATGAAAAAAAAAGCCTCTGTCCAGCAGTGACACAGAGATGATTCCCGGGGTAAACCTATGATCTCCCATCCACAGGTCAAGATTTCTCTTGAACAGAGCCAGCGAGGTGCTCTGCCTCACATGGACCGGGATTCTATTCCACAGCATAGGGAGTCTCTGAGTGATAAATCTATCCCTCCAGCACGTCCTATTTATATTTTTGTAATATAAAACTGTAGGTCTTGGCAAGCTCAGTAGAAACAGTTTTCCAAACCCTCAAAAGTCGCAGCAAAATACTACCTTACTGAAAAGTATAGTTAATAAGGGGGCTTGAGCAAGTTGGCTAACTGAGAGCAGAAATTGGTAAAACCTCTGTGACCGAAATAGTTTCTCTGACAGAAAATATAATCAAAAAAATTAAAATTTGGACATAAGTGTTACCTAATTTTACTCACTAATAGTCACAGAAAAGATTTATAGCTTCAAGTTCTTCAAATGCTGTAATTTTACTGACACAATTTCAAGTGCTTGGGTAAGACAGGAGAAACTTCAACATGAGCCACTCAAGAAATGGCTCTCAGAATTCTTGTGTCAAAAAATACATCCAATCACTATTATCTAGAATGCAGGATGTATTACTTAAAATGGACAAACTGGATACCAAAATAGAAAGTTTCAAAGACGAGTTCATTATGAAGACGGATTGCTTAGAAATTTTTATGAAACAACAAAGTGCACAAATCAGCAGTATGGAAGAAGCTTTAAATGATCATGAAAGGAGAATAACTGAAGGCGAGTTTCAGAATGATTTTTTTAAACAAAATAACTAGCTCATAAATAAAGTTGATGATTTAGAAAAAAGATAAACAAAATAACATTAAAATTTATGCTATACCTGAAAATTACAATAAACTTCCTAACGACCTGGCTACATAAAACATTACATCTACCTGAAACGTTATATTTTGAACTGAAAAGGCACACAGATCCCCAACAGAAACTTCGAAGAAGGAAAACTCACCACCACATCCAGTTATAGTTAAGTTTATGCCAAGCTTAGAAAAAGCTCAAATATTAAAAACAGCATGGCCCAGATCACCTATTAAAACCAGTAACGTGTAGTCAGATATCACAATGATTATTCTAGTAAATAATGTAGTAATGTGTAAAAGACAATCCTGCTCACCACTGACTAAGGAACTTAAACAATATTAAAGCCACTTTTGTGTTTCCTGCAAAGAACAAATTGTTTCCTTCTGAATGAACTAAAGTATTTGACACACTGAATGAGACATACACTTTTGTTAACAAAAATAAAAACCTTAAAAATATTGAAAAATGGACTGGAACAGTATATATTCCTCAAGAGACACAGTGAGCTGAACTCCTGGAAAACCGCCTGTAAAATGTAAAAAAGCTTAAAAAAGTAATCCGCCGTTATACAAAGACATTATTTAAGAAAAGTAAGTATTTTTTTTCTTAAATAATGTCATTGTATAATAGCAATAACAGACTCCGTGGTTGTGGTGTATTGAAGATTTATCCATGGTTGCCTTTGTTTAATCACTGGGGCTTCGCCCTCTTGACTAAACCACACCAACTGTGGGTTAATCTTCAATATACCACACCACGTCATCAGTTATTGCTTAAATTAACAAAGTTTGAGAACAAAAGAATATTCCAGTTGTGTGAAAATGCTTGATTCTTGCGTGCCTTGCTTCCAAAGCGATACTTTGAGCTGTTTTGAAGAAAATCTGAATCAAAATTCATCACTGAGGTCTGTGAAAATAGAAACTTCTATTTCTTTCCTATTTTTTAAATGTATATGTGAGAAATCTACTTAGCATAACATCGTTTTTAAATATTTGTTTAGAAGTGAAGACTTGGTAAAACAAAAGGTATAGTAGTGTTTTATTTTGTGCTGATGCGGATATATATATAGTACAGTTGTGTACACTTACCATAAATGTAGATATTCGAGTGTATTCACTTGCAGTCATTACATTTGGGTAATCTGCTTGCAGGTTGTCCTCAGTCGGCCTGATTAACAAAGTCTTGGGTCCTGCATCGGTTGCTGTCCCTTCTTCCATGACATCAGGTCATCAGGGGTATAAAACATGCAGCAGACACCATTATATCCGTTTTTCTTGCCCCAGATGTCAGGTGCCCCCCAAATGGCGAGCAAATAAACATAAAAACACAAGGTATATCTCCAACAAAAAGCAAACATACCAAAAAGGCTTTTAAGCATAGTAAAGGAAAGTAGAGGTATAGCCAGAAAAAGTTAGGGGGCTGGAGGGAGGGTAACCAGGACTGCAACAGTGAATACACTCGAACATCTACATTTATGGAAAGTGTACACAACTGTACTATGTTCTTCGTGTTTCACTGTTGCAGTCATTACAATTGGGTAGATTCTCAAAGCTATGGTTGGAAGGAGGAGTTAATATAGCATTAGGGCCAGCTATAAGGCCCTGCAAGACAACAGTGGCAAAGCCAGCTCTGGATTTAGAGAAAATTGGCAAATGATAATGCTTGGTGAAAGTACGTACAGAACTCCAGGTAGCAGCTTCTAGGATGTCCCTGGTAGAAACACCTCTGAGGAAGGCTGCAGAAGTAGATGCAGCCCTGGTGGAGTGAAATCTGATCCCCTCTGGGATAGGTTTTCCATGGTGCTTATAGCAGGAATGAATGCAATGGCTTATCCATTTAGAAATGGTTTGTTATGTAATAGCCTTCCCCTCTGCCCCTGCAGCAAATGCTACCAGCAGTTGTTCAGATTTTCTTCGAGGTTTAGTCCTGTCCAAGTAGACTAAGTTGTCTGTGCACATCCAAGGAATGCAAAATCTGTTCTCCTTTGTTCTGTGGATTGAGAAAGAAGGTTGGCAAATGAATGGACTGATTAAGACTTACAGTGGATACCACCTTGGGCATGAAGGATGGATTGGTCCTGAGTGAAACCCTGTCCACATAAAATATGATGAAAGGCTCCACTGCCATAAGGGCCTGTAATTCAGATATCCTTCTAGCTGAAGTGACTGCTAAAAGGAAAGCTGTTTTCCAAGAAAGAAATTTTAAGTCTGCAGTAGCAGCTGGCTCGAAAGGAGGTAGAGTGAGTTTCTCCAATACAAAGTTAAGGTCCTAGGCAGGGATTGGGGCTCTCCTGGGTGGTCTCAAATTTTTGTCCCCTCTGAGGTACTGCTTGAGCAAGGATGAGTGAAGAGGGGAGGTTCTGTGTTATAATGCACTGAAATGGCTGCAGCATGGATTTTAATGGAGGAAAAAGACAGGCCCTTGTGAAGCATCTCAGTTAAGTATTGCAAAATCTGAGGTAAATTGGGCGCTGCTGTGCTCAACCCTTGAGACTGGTTCCAGGCACAGAATCTTTTCCATTTTTCACCATAAGATTTTCTAGTACTAGGCCTCCTTGCCTCTAAGATGACATCCATCACAGGTTTGCTGAGGGATGATAAGGGTGAGTTTAAGTAATTAGCCAGGCTAAGTAACACCAAAACCAAAAAACCAGGAAGCAGAACAGCCAGCGAGTAGTTGATAAAAAACGAAGTCTTTATTTCAGTTGAACAAGCCTTTCCACTTGAAAAAGCTCAGAATTTTCTGAGCGAAAGTGCTTGTGTTTAAGGCTTGTTCAACTGAAATAAAGACTTCGTTTTTTATCAACTACTCGCTGGCTGTTCTGCTTCCTGGTTTTTTGGTTTTGGTGTTACTTGGTCTGCTGCAAAACTTGGTTGCTGGATTTCCTGCTGTAATTAGCCAGGCTGCAAGGTTCAATGTTGGAAGCTGAGGGTGCAGGATCTGGTTCTCCTGCTGAGACAGCAGGGAAGGGGTGTGAGGCAGGTGCCATGGAGATAACTGCGACACGCTGCGCAGGAGGGGGTACCAGTGTTAGTGAGCCAGTCTGGAGCAATCAAAATCATCCTTGGTTTGTCCTGTTTGACTTTTAGTAGAACTTTGGAGAGCAAAGGCAGCGGGGGGAAGGCATAGACTGACAGGTTTTTATAGCTGAAGGACAGAGCATCCACTTTCCAGGTTTGTTTGTGGGGAGTCCTTGTGCAAAACTTGTCCAATTGGTAGTTCTGGGGGGAGGCAAATAGGACTATATCTGGTCTCCCCCATTCGCTTGCCAACATGTTGAAAATCCTTGGTTCCAGTTTCCACTCATGTGGGTCCATGAGGTTTCTGCTTAGTCCATCTGCCAGTACATTTAATTTTCCTGGCAGGAATTGAGCTTTTAGGTGCACTTTGTAGCTCAAGGCTGTGTTCCACAATGCCATGGCTAGTCTGCAGAGGGGGTAGGAATGCGTAACCCCCCCCCTGCTTGTTTATGTACCACATAACCGTGGTGTTGTCCATCTTTACCATTAGTTGTCCTGGAACAATGTAGTCCTTGAAAGCTGTCAGAGCATCCTGTACAGCTAACATTTCCTTTTGATTGATATGTAGGTGCATTTGACTTGGGTTCCATTTGCCCTGAATGCACTTCCCTGCCAGGTGAGCCCCCCATGTATAGTCTGATGCATCTGTTGCTAGAGTTTGGGCAGCAGGGGGTACTGAGAATGGTAATCCCTTGTTTTGGTGGCAGGCCTCTGCCCACCAGAGGAATTCTAGGCATAGGCAAGGTATGATATGAATCACTGTTTCTAGGCTGTGAGAATGTTGACTCCATAGGCATTTTAGATACCACTGTAGTTTCCTCATATGCAGTCTTGCATATGGAATTAGAAGAATGCAGGAGGCTATGAACCCCAAGGCTTGCAGTATTTGTCTTGCAGATAGGGTTTTTTGTGGCCACTTGTTTGAAATAGGTTATCAAATGAATTTGCTTTTCTGGTGTGAGGCAAGCCATCTGGGAAGTTGTATTCGAGCTTGCTCCCAGGAATGGAATTTGTTGACAGGAAACCAGTTGTGATTTCTTTTCATTTATGGTGTACCCCAGACAAGTTGGAACCCTTTTTACAAACGCCAGATGATTCAAAAGTATGCCCTGGTTTTCTGCCTGAATTAGACAATCGTCCAGGTATGGGTATATTTGAATACTTCTTTGCCTGCAAAATGCAATAACTGGAGCCAGGCACTTTGTGAATACCCTGGGCGCAGTAGACAAGCCAAAGGGCAGTGCAGAGAACTGACAATGAGTGTAGCCTGCTTTGAAGTGTAGGTATCTTCTGCAAGATTCCCCGATTGGGATGTGCAGGTATGCTTCTTTTAAATCTAGTTTTGCCAACCAGGCATCTTTGCCTAGCATAGGAAGTAATTGGTGAAGAGTCAGCATCTTGAATTTTGGAATCTCCAGAAAGGTGTTTAGAGTAGACAGGTCCAGGATTGGACGCCATGATTTGTCTCTTCTGGGTACTAGTAAAAGTCTGGAACAGAAACCTTGTCCCTTTTCCTTTTCTGGTACCAGTTGAATAGCCCCCATGCTTAAGAGAGAAAGTACTTGTTTTTGAGCCTCTGCCCATTGATTTGGGGGCAGGTCCAGCCATCCATTTGGTGTTGGCAACGTGTGGAAATGAAATTTGTATCCCTGAGACACAATATTTAAAACCCATTTGTCCTGGGTTATGAGCTTCCAGTTCTTTGCATGAAGAGCAATCTTTCTCCCCAAAGGGGCAGTCAGAAGATAAGTGCTTGGAAATTTTAAAAGGAAGTCATTGAGACTGTTTACCATAGGGGGGTGTCTTGTTATTCCCAGATTTGGAAGAAGTGGAGGCCCTCCACTGCTTAGTTCTGTGAGTCCCCTGGGACCGAAACCTGGGGTTTGTGCTGCCTGGGTTTGGCTTGAGAAGACCTGGACGGGGCTGGAAAGGACCAATTCTTAGTAAGCCAGTGCCTACTAAACCTAGGAGGTTGCACTTGTAAAAATATTTTAACATTTTGCATGGATTTAGCTTTATCTTCCATCTTTTTAAGAACTTCTTCAGCCTCGTTACCAAACAGGTGGTCCTAATTTAAAGGAGCATCCAACAATTTAGCTTTAACATGATCAGGCAAAGATTGTTCCTTAAGCCAAGCATGCCTTCTAAGCACATACCCAGTAACAGCAGCCCTGCATGAGGCCTCTAAAGAATCAAAACCACATTGCAAAGTATGTTTTCCAACTTGTTCAGCAGAATGCATTAAATCCTGTAAATCTTTATTTTCCACACAGTCAGGAATCAACATAATTTTCTGTTTAAGCAGTCCAATGACATGTTGCTGATATTTTAACATATGAAATTGGCAGTTTAAAGCTCTGATTGCCAAGGTTGCTGAAGTATAAACCTTTTTACCCCATCTATCCAGCGCCCTGGAGTCTCTATCAGAAGGGGTAAGATTTTTAGCAGTAGAAGCCTTAATGCCCCGAGGCCCCTGTGAAATAGTCTCTGGATCTGCAATAGGATTTTTGAAAAGGAACTTGTGGGACTCAGGAACCCTGTAGTATCTGTCAGGTTTACTAGGAGCAGGAGGCAGGGAATCAGGGGCAAAACTGGATTCCGAAAAAGCATCATCAACAATGTCTAGTACAGGAGGTGTGGCCAAAGGCCTGTGCTGAGGTAGAAGGAAATCCCTAAGCCTCTTTTTTGAATCAGAAAATTCCTGGCTTTCCCAGTGAAAATGCTCCCTTAAAGTATGTAAGGTTTCCCCAAAATAAAAATCCTCAGGAGGGGAAGCAGAGGGAATAGAATCGTCTGCATCAGAATACTCATAAGTAGGTAAGGACAAATCCAGGTCATCAGAAGAGTCAGAAGAAACAGAATCCTGATCAGAAGATTCATAATCAAGTTCAGCCCTAGGCCTCTTGGGGGGTTTGACTAACCCTGATTAGAGTTATTAGATCTTCAGCCATTTTTATCATTTGTTTTTTAGGCACAGGGACCTGAACATGTGGCCTGGGCATCAGTTTTTTAGACATGGATTGAGATTTAGGCCTTAGTAATGAAGAAGGTGTTGATTTAATATGCAAGTCCGTAGGCCTGAATACTCCCTCAGAAGCCGGTGCCTGCACAGCGGCTCTGGACCCATCCAAGGTAGAGACATCCATGGGTTCCATAGTTGAAGTATCTTGCGGCATACCAGACTCCAAATGGGTCTCAGTAGAGGCCTGCAAATTAGAAGTAGTGGGTATCAGGGGCTGCAAAAGCGCCTCACTGAGTACCGGCAAACTGGCTTAGGAGAAGCGACGTTGGCAGTTTTGGACCTTGGCGGCCCGTCTCTGTCTTTATCTTTACTTTTTTTCGGGATCCCGGTAGTCGGATGGCTAACTGACAACATTTTTGGATAATTAAACAGAGAACCGAAATATTTAGAGGCAAAAATATACCGACGAGGGATAGTGCACTGATTAAATAAAGCACAAAACCGACAGCAAGGTACATCGTGGTCAGTGCCTAGGTAAGGGATACAATACGAATGAAAATCTTTATGAGGTATTTGCTTTCCACAAGTAATGCAATTATTAACGTTTACTGACATCGGAAAGGAGCAAGAAAAATTTTCCCCAACGAGGTACTTAGCTTTAAGTTGAAGACTTTGGTTCTGAAACTCGAAAATGAAAATTTCAGGAGTCGGCCGACCAGCACTTGCAAACTGCTTCTGCTCTGGGCACCGCACGGCAAGAAAGACTGATGTAATGGCATCGGCTGCATGTTTTATACCCCTAACGACCTGACATCATGGAAGAAAGGACAGCAACCGATGCAGGACCCAAGACTTTGCTAATCAGGCCGACTGAGGGCAACCTGCAAGCAGATTACCCAAATGTAAAGACTGCAATAGTGAAACACGAAGAATATCTGCAAGGTCATGGAAAGAATCATCATGGACCTTATCCACAAGGACAAAAGTAACCTTCAAACCCTTGACCTAACCCAATTTGGTTTCAAGGGTAGATCTTGCTTATTTAACCTAGAGGACTTCTTTGAGAAAGTCACCAAAGACCTGGATAAGGACAAAACAGGACATACTCCTTATCTTGACTTAGCCAAGGCCTTTGACACAATCCCCCATTCAGGTATCATAAAGAAACTCTCCCAGCCGAAACAGTAGACCAGTTACCAGTGGGGTACCACAAGGATCTGTGCTTGGCCCTCTACTGTTTGGAATCTATTTCTCTGAAGTCCAGGAAAAGGTAGATAGCCTCTGGCTTATACATGTTTGCAGAAGACTGTAAACTGTACACAATCATAGAGTCTCCCAATGATGTTAACATATTACAGAATGGGCTGACACAAACAAATGACTGGTGCCAAACTCATGGACTAAAACTTAATGGCAAAAAATGCCTCATCATTCTCTTTGGCAGAGAAGTAGCCCCTGCTAATTATGATAAAGATATTACCCCTCTAAGCTCAAACTCAGTGGTGCAAGACTTGGGAACACAGGTTGACAGCAATCTAAACTTTGATCACAATGTGTCTGTAGTGGTAAATAAAGTATTCTACATTGCACATCTCATAAATAAAGGCACAGCATCCAAGACCTGGGAAGCTATAGCTCCGCAGTATTGGACCCTTATCAGACCATTAATTGAGTACAACCCTCTCTTCTGTTATGTACCTCATCAGATACCTGCAGCAAATGGAGAGCCCACAGAGAATTCTAACAAAGAGAATCCATGGCCTCCAAAACATGACATATGTGGAAAACTGAAAGCCATGTCACTGTATCATACAGGCTGTTGAGAGGTGACCTGTGCCTGGCCTACAGAGCAGTCTCGGACTCTGCCCTAATGGAAATGCTCCACATCCGCAAATCAAATGGGACAAGAATAACTTACTCCAGGGATTTCAACCTAGCCTGTGACATTAACAGAACATGCTGGAAAGACAGATACAGTGGATATAAAATGTGTACCCACCCCTGTTAAAATGCCAGGTTTTTGTGATATAAAAAAATGAGACCACAATAAATCATTTCAAAACTTTTCCCACCTTTAATGTGACCTATAACCTGTACAATTCAATTGAAAAATAAACATATCTGTTAGGGGAAAAATATAAAAAATAAAAAACGTACAATAAACTTGTTGCATAAGTGTGCACACCCTTAAACTAATACTTTGGTGAAGCACCTTTTGATTTAATTACAACATTCAGTCTTCTTAGGTAGGAGAGTCTATCAGCATGGCACATCTTGACTTGGCAATATTTGCCCACTCTTCCTTGCAAAAGCACTCACAATCTGTCAGAGTGCGAGGGTATCTCTAGTGTACAGCCCTCTTCAGGTTACCCCAAAGATTTTCTATTGGATTTAGGTCTGGGCTCTGGCTGGGCCATTCCAAAACTTTAATTTTCCTCTGGTGAAGCCATTCTTTTGTTGATTTGGATGTATGCTTGGGGTCACTGTCATGTTGAAAAGTGAAATTCCTCTTCATCTTCAGCTTTCTAGCAGACACCTGAAGGTTTTGGGTCAAAAGTGACTGGTATTTGGAACCACTCATAATTCCCTCCACCTTGACTAAAGCCCCAGTTCCAGCTGAACAAAAGCAACCCCAAAGCATGATACTGCCACCACTATGCTTCACTGTGAGGATGGTGTTCTTTTGGTGATGAGAAGTGTTGTTTTTGCGCCAAATGTACCCTTTTGGAATTGTGGCCAAAACGTTCAACCTTGGTCTCATCAGACCATAACACATTTTCCAACATACTTTTGGGAGACTTGATCTATTGTTTTGCAAATTTTAGCTGGGCCTGGATTTTCTTCTGTGTAAGAAGAGGCTTCTGTCTTGCAACCCTACCCCACAGGTCAGACATATGAAGAATACGGGAGATTGTCACATGTAGTACATAAGCAGTACTTGCCAGAAATTCCTGCACCTCCTTCAGTGTCTGACCAGTTTTCATCTCATCTTTTCATCAATTTTGAAGGGATGTCCAGTTCTTTGCAATGTCACTGTTGTCCCATATTTTCTCCACTTTTTGATAACTGTGTTCACTGTGTTCCATAGTATATCCAATGTTGTGGAAATTTTTTGTACTCTTCTCCTGACTGATGCCTTTCAACAATGAGATCCCTTTGATGCTTTGCAAGCTCTCTCCGAACCATGGCTTTTCCTATAGTACGCTACTGAGGGAATGTCAGGAAATCCTACTAGGACAGCCGAACTTTACTTGGGGTTAATCAGAGTCTCTCATTATTTGGGGCTGATCAGAGTCTCTTTAATTGCTGGCAGGTGTGTACCCAAGAAGACTGAATGTTGTAATTAAAGCAAAAGGTGCTTCAACAAAATATTACTTTAAGGGTGCACACACTTACGCAACCAGCTTATTGTATGTTTTTATTTTTTATATATTTTCCCCTAACAAATTTGTTTTCCAACTGAATTGTACAGGTTATTGGTCACATTAAAGGTGGGAAAAGATTTGAAATGATTGTGGTCTAATTTTTTTTTATATCACAAAAACCTGGCATTTTAACAGGGGTGTGTACACTTTTTATATCCACTGTACATCTCCTAGCAATTGATGTTCCTCTGGAATAAGCTCCCACTCTATGTGAAGCAGAGCTCTTCAATGACCCTATTTCAAGCGCAACCTTGACAACTGGACATGTAACTGTAAATTCACCCAGGTGTGGGCACTTGTGTGTTTCTCATGGACAGGGGCAGTTGGTGCTGATCACAGAATTACTCTAAAAATGACCATCTAACAATGGTCAATAAGGATACTCTGGTTATTACATGGCTAGGCTTGTAAAGGCCCTAGGGTCATTAGCCTAATAACCTCCTATGAACCTATAATATTTAAAAAAAAATCCATGAGGATCTTAATAAAGATAAAAATAATAATCCTGATGATTACAAAATTGATAAGTTTTTAAAGAAAAATTTGTATAATAAACTTAATAACCAACAAATATCACTGTTGCATAAACTTGTTACCCTAAGAGAAGTTAAAGAAGTTTTTAAAAAAAGGAAAATGGCAAACCTCCAACGTTCCATAGTTTAAGTACGGAATTATGTGGTCGGCTTCTGTTAAACGTTTTAGAATTACTGGGTGACATTTTCAGGACAATTCAGAGTAACAAAATAATTCCTCCCTTATGGGAATTTTCTGTAATCCCGCCTGTACTTAAAATAAGGAAAGGATAATGAATTAGTTATCTCATACAGATCTATTTCCTTATTAAATGTGGACCATTAAAAATGTACTTACATCTTTGCCAAAAGAAGATTAACACATAAATTAGATTAATAAAGATCAAACAGGATTTTTAGTCAACAGATGAATGTATTACAATATATAAAAGTGTTGCAATTATCTTACATTTAGTAAAATGAATGAGCAAGACATTGGCCCAATTAGCTTAGATATCAAGAGAGCTTTTGATTCTGTAGACTGAAACTACTTGTTTCAAACTTCAGAAACGTTTGCATTTCCAGAACAATTTATTGGAATATTAAAATTGTATAGTGACTGCAAATCACATGTTAAAATTGGATCTTACATTTCTCAAGGATTCGCTTTAAACAAAGGCATAAAGCAAGGTTGTCCCTTGTCCCCTTTACTATTTGCATTAGTTATTGGACCTTCAGCTATGAGCATAGGAAGCAGTAAAAAAGTTGACGTATTCTCAATAAATGATTGTCATTCTAAAATGCAGCTTTTTGTAGATAATATTTCACTAACTATAGGAAATATAAATTATTCAAAGAAAGGAGGGCATTGCAAATTTTCAAAAAGTATTGCTGTTGAAAGCTAGCAATAATAAAACTGAAACTTCAGTGCTAAATCAATTACTAGATAGTAAGTTTAAAGATAAATATAAAAATAATTGGGAAGGAAAAGAACAAAAATATTTAGAAATAAAAATCCATCAAGATGCAAGATTACTAATAATAATTTGAAAAAATCGAAGTGTTGCTTCTTATTAAAAAAATTAAATTAATCTTCTTTTTTCACTTTTGAGGATAGGTTAGTACTTATCAAAATGATTATACTAACCAAAATTTTATATATATATATATATATATATATATATATATATATATATATATATATATATAACTGCGGTGGTGGTGCTGCGGTAGCGTTGTCGCCTTACAGTAAGATGCTGTCCTGTTCGATTCTCAGCTAAAGCGTCTTCTGTGTGGAGACATCTATGAATGGGCATACCTTTGTTGAAGGTTGTGCGTCAGAGCTGGCAACTCGGCACGTAAAAATCTACTGCCAATCATTAGCGGACCGGAGTTCCGCTGTGGTGACTCCTAACTTACATATATATATAAATATATATATATATATATATATATATATATATATATATATATATATGTATAGACACACACACACATATATATATATATATATATATATATATATATATATATATATATACACACACACACACACACACACACATATATAGACACACACACACACACAGACACACACACATAAATACATGGGTTCCTATTATCAGATCGCAGACGCAGTTTGTTGAATGCATCTTGCTAGAAGTGACAAGAGCGAAAAGGCAAAATAACGAAGGGTAGGACTTATACAATATGGATTTTTGGCTGATGGAAACTGGTTACTCGAGGATATTTTTTCTTTATGAATAAGATGACCATATTCATAACTGCTGTCTGGATTTAAATTGCATCCATCATCTCACGACCTGAACCTTAGTGGATAAGAGTTCATTTCTGTCTTTTTAAAAGAGATTAGCTGCACTGCTCTCGCGTTTATACTTTCCTGAAAATGACCGAATCACCCTGTGCTGCCATGACAAAGTTAAAGATGCCTAGAGAGCACAAAGCTAAAATCTGCCTGTGAATGGTTCTGATGAAATCTGCGTTTCAGGCAGATGAAAGCGCTTAACCCGTGTGGATTACAATAAAGATTATCTGTTTTAACTGGCTCCGAGTGACGTGGATATACCCTGTTCTGTCAACTTATTTTACCAGTTGGAAAATAACGAAGCGGCTTTTCAGCGAATTCTTTCCCTGGGAATGTAGTGTGATCTCGGAGTTGGTATATTTAAGTGGGGGGTGTGGTGGGGGCAAAGCCCCCGACATTATGTAATATTTTAAAGTTTTTTTTTTTTTATTTCAAAACAGTGATTTTTTTTCCCTTGGAAAAAAAATCACTGTTGTGAGGTTTCGACGTTGTAAGCTTTCGCTTGCATGGGGTCGATTATTTATCGTTCGCTTTTCTAAGCGTGCGATAATGTAATATAGACCCTAAATACATATATATATATATATATATATGTATATATATATATATATATATATGTGTGTGTGTGTGTGTGTGTGTGTAAACATATGTGTGTGTGTGTGTGTGTGTGTGTGTGTGTGTATATACACATATGAATGTGTGTGTACATACATACACACATATATATATATATATATATATATATATATATATACATATATATGCATACACACACACAAACACAAATATACACGCACACATTTTGTGTGTGTGTGTGTGTATATATATATATATATATATTAAAATTAAAACCTTACTCAAAATAAATGAAGAAAAAAAAAAAAAAAAAAAAAAATATATATATATATATATATATATATATATATATTAAAATTAAAACCTTACTCAAAATTAATTAAGAAAAATGCTAATAAAACGAATCAACTTCTTTTACCTGTGAAATAAAATAAAATAAAAAAATAGTGTTTTTTTTACATTATATATATATATATATATATATATATATATATATATATATATATAAAAACACACACATCTCATTCAACAGCTTTATTACTTGACAAAAACTTGTAAAGAAAATGGAGAAAATGTTAACTTAATTGTTATGGCATCTTAAAAAGCCAAGAACTGCTTATAGAAATCATATACGATTATGGGAGTATGGTGGTATTAGCTTCCCAGATGTATCTTATTCTATTGCTACACATTTTAACTCTATTATACCTTGGATAGACTCAACTTACACTAGTCAATGGAAAATCATTCAGGAGCAGATTATACTAAATTCTTATAAGTTTATCAAATATGACAAACTGGAAATATGTAACAATCATTTCATCTTGTTAATAAAATTTACCTTAGAAGGAAATTAATTTTAATCTTAGACTCTGCATATATGACACTAATTCTTAAAACAGTTAAGAAATAGGTTTTTAAAACTCCATTATTTATCAAAATGGACATTTTTGTGCTTTCCCATTGCACACACTTCTAGATTTAAGGAAACTCAGAGCAACACTAAAATGAATGGATCAGTATTATGGTTGTAATGCTTTGTTAAAAAGGAAAAGCTAAATTACCAGAATATTTAATGAAAGGTAAGTTGGATGAATCTGTTAACCAGTTTTAATATTATCCATCAGTAAGAAATTAAACGAATGTGTAGATAACATGAGTGAAAAGGAGCAAAACATTATTCACCCATTATATGAATATATGAATGTTTTCATTGAAGGCAAACTGATCTACAAGGGAAGCTTGCCCAAGTTATAAAAGTTAATTATGAATAATAATTTGTGTGCAAAATTCTGGAACTTTTTAGATAGTAGTGGACTGAGTGAGTCAACAGATGGTGAGAATAAAACTTAAATCAGTTAGCAACTTCAAGTTTATACTGGAAAGCTTTTATGTGGAAATGTGTACAAAAATGTTTGTTACTCCTTATAAAATCCCTAAGTTTAGTAAAACAACATCTTCAGATTGTTGAAGACATAGTAACGATGTAAAAGCCAAATGGGCACACATGTTTATGGAGTGTGAAAAATTAAAGGCATATTGGGAAGAAATGAGTATGTTTTATAAGGGGTTAAGATCTGATAACTGTTCTTTAGATCAATAGCACTAATGAATGTTCCAATTCCTGTATCTGTACAAGTCAAAGTCAAACAGCATAAAATATTTTAGAGTCTTTGGGCAGTTGCAGGAAAAGTTATTACCAAAAAAAAAAAATGGAAATCAAACTCGGTTCCTACATTCAAAGAACTTTTACATTTAACAGCAATAAATGTAAAATTGAAATACAAGTGATCATAATAAAATTTATAAATCATACTATGACTTTTAGTGGTTGGGATAGCCGTGAAATGTTGCTACTGAAATACCTAAATTTTTACTGTGTTAACTGTATAAAATTACCTCAATGATTCAATGTACTCCTAACACTGTATAACAGCATGTAGAGTTAACCACTGCACCGTAACTTTTTTCAAGTTACAGTATCATAAATCACAAACAGCCAAGCATTTGCATCCTGTAATAAGAAAACAGTGGTTCTAAAGACTTTTGAAGGCTTTCTTCACATCAAGAAAACTTTGCTGAAACAAAAACTGTGATCATATTTGTTAAATTGTGTGTAGCCCTCATGCATGGTGCTTGTCAGTGCACACCTAGTGGCTAGCTAGATGAGTCTACCTATTATTATCAAAATTTCACTTACCCAAAAGTCACATCCATGAGACAAAGTTCAGCGAAAACTTTATTTTAACAAAAACCTGGATCACTGGAGTTTTACTCTAGGAAACTAACCACTTGGCCACCATACTGAACTTTGCTCTTTTCCCCACTATAGTGCGATCTCAGAGTTGGTATATTTAGATGGGGGTTGTGGGTGTGAAACCCCCACTTGGGTGGGTTTGATTTGCTTTCGTTCATAACAAAATTGCAAAGTTTGCTACCAACCATAAGACCTCCTCTCATCACTGTTCCTCTCTCCACACTCTAAAATGGTTAGAACTTCCTAATCATCTCACATACATACAATTAACTCTGGCTCATAAACTCATTTTCAACCCTTCTCTCTGTCCCTCCCTTTCATCTGCTTTTAAAATGCACCTTCCCAACAGAATATTGAGATCCAACAATCAAAATCTATTAGAAATTCATAAACCCACTCGTCCCCCAGGGAAAAACCTTCTTTCCTTTGTCATTGCCCACCTCTGGAACTCACTACCCTCATCTATCCGTACCATGCCCAACCAATTTATTTTCAAAAGATCTCTTCATACCCACCTATATTCCAAGTGGGAATGCTCCTGCACCCACCCTACTTAGCTATCTAATCCTAAATGATATCTTCATTCTTTTGCATTCTTCCAAAAATTCTCCCATCCCTCATACTCAATATTCACATCTTGTTTTGGGAAATCTTCACAAGGCCTTCTCCTAAATGTCTCCTTTATATTTGTCTGTTATCTCTCAGAAAATTGCTTTTCATTAATACAGATCATCATATAAACTCAAACACTTTCCTACCATATTCTCTACTATCTATAAACTATGTTCTTTCATAATGACTTTTCTCTGAACTCAGCTGAACTGTGCATAATTTTTTGATTATTATTATATATTTGTATTCTTTTTATAATTTTGTATAACCAGTGTGTATCATGTTCTTGTATCTGGAGCTTTTCTCCCCGGGACTCCATTGAAAACGGGTTCTTTGGCCCAATGGACTATCCTGGTAAACCAACTGCAAATAAATAATAAATAAAATAAATAAATTTGTTTTTTCTGTGGTGGCTAAGTGGATAGTATTTCAGAGTAAAACTCAGTCATCTGGGTTTTCGTTAAAATAAAGTTTTTGTTGAAGTCGTCTCATAGACGTGATTTTCAGTAAGTGACATTTTGATAATACAAAGTAGACCCAGCTAGACATGTACTGTTAGAAAACAAAAAAGGAAAAAATTTACAATGAGCAGATGAACAACTATGCACAGTCCAAGACTAAGGATTACATTAACATTCTTTAGGCACAGGTCTGTGTAATATTATGTATAAAACCACATAAATTAATTCAACATATAATGTACAACTATATACATTATGACCTACAGTCTACCCTTTCAAAATTTTTACTCAATCTCCAAGCAAGACTGTTAATTGGGTTACATTCTCCTTTGCTCATCTGCCCCCATATGTGTTACCTTAAATGTCTACATGCCATGTCTCCAGGTATATACCATATGTATTTTTTTTACACTCCTTTATTGAATTATCACTTGTGACATAGGAACACTGATTTCATTTACATAAATGTAAAACTGTATTAAGTTAAAATTAGCAAAAATTATGCTTTGGATATATTGTTTTTTATCATATAACCTAAGCAACATTACATAAATTATTCAATTCCTGCCCCTTTTTTCAAACAAACAAGAAACATAGTTATTAAACCATCACCCAAGACATAAGCAATTATACATTTATATAAATGAAAACAAACCACACTGACACAATCCTAGTAGCAAGTATTTTACATCGCAAACCATACTGACAAACTTCCATTTGCAAACATTATACATCACTTATAATCTACCCAATTGTTTTCAGTCAAACATTACACAGCTCAATTAAGCCCTGCCTTCTTTTAAACCTCATTCCTCCCCTGTCTGTATTGTTTCCATAATTCCCATTTTTTCCTATGTAGTTTCCTCCTACCCTTTTCCGAAGATCTCAATTCCAGTTGTTTTATCTCTGTTACTATATTCGCTACTTCTAATAGTCATTTTAGATTTTGAATTCCATTTTATAGTAATTGCTTTTTTGGCAGCCACCATAATTAGAGACAGCAAGGCCTTACCATGGATCCCATTTGTTCCATTTACTTACCAATCACTTTGCATGTTTACCCATTGTCAATTTCCATTCCACTTCTTTGATTTCCTCCATTACCTTTTCAACCTCATCACTTTGGTCTCTCTCTACTTTTCTATTTGCCATAATACTCTGTTTCACTATTATCATCATTATTAGCAATAGGATAGCTGCAGTGGTACAGTGGTAGCATTGTTGCCTCACAGCAAGAGGTTCTCCTGTTTGATTCTCGGATGGAGTGCCTTCTTTGTGGAGTCTGCATGTCCTCCCCACGGTCGAGTGGCCTCCGAAAGACATGCATGAATGGGCGTGCCTTCGCTGAAGGTTGGGCATCTGGCTGGCAACTCGGCACCATAAAAATCTACTGCCAATCATTAGCGGACAGGAGTTCCGCTGTGGCGACCCCTAACTGGGAAAAGCCAAAAAGACAAACATTATCATTATTAGCAATGCCAGTGTGCAGTTGGGATAACTCCACCTGACCCAACTCAAAAACATGATTTCTTTGGTGAATATTACATGCTCCCCTGCTATTTTTGTCTATTTGCACTTGCACTCCTTTTTTAAATTCTTCTAAATCTTCACATTCACAAAAATATGCTTCATGTACATTTCACCTATTGATCATATCACCAACATATCTCACTTGCTTCGGGAACATATCATGTAATCTAACCAATGTATAGCAGTATTTGTGGAGACATTTCCATGAAAAAATCCAAACCTTTCTGGATTTTGTTGAATACTTCAGGTTTATGCAGATTTCTTTACATTCCACTTGTAGTATTTGCCTCTGCAGGTTATGACTCCTTTCCTGCTTTCCCTGCCTCAGTTCCTGTATACATTTATATGCTCTATTTTTTTTCCTGAGTGAGACATCTGCCTTACCATCCTACAGATATCTTATTTTAGCCTGGTCTTCACCACATTCTTGAATTCTCTATCTTTGTACATCTTTAAAATACCTGCATATCTTAAGTCTCCTTTTTGCAAGTCAAATCCCACTCTAGCTGCTTCCCAGTTTAATATCCTACATCAGTTTTTTTTTCCCCAGAATCTTATGCCTTGATCTCTCCTTTTCCAGACAGTTGTATCTTTTTGTTTGGTCGCTAGGGAAGTCTTTCCTTACTGGCAAAAGCATTTTTGACAAGGTTTTAACCGTATCTTGATTTAATAGTTGTTTCATACTCTAACTCTATGTAGTTACTCTGACTTTCTAATCTGATTTGACAGCATGACCATCTATTTAGTTGAATAAGCTGCGTCTTGAATCAAGTAGGACAGTTTTACCTGTGTAGGCTTTATAATACTCTTCAAAAGTCTGATATCCTCAAGCCTTCTTGATCAATTAGCAAAATCAATTTCTCCCACAGGAATCCTCATCAATTTCCCCCACAGGAATCCTCACTTTATCTTTTTCCCCATACAAACTCCTTAATTTTTTTCCTTAATCTTAGCCACATCTTCATACTCGGCATACCGCTTATAGCAGTAAGCTTGACCCACTTAAAGTATCAGTGGAGATACAAACATTTTGATGGCTTGCATTTTACTGCCCAAATCCATTATCAACATCCTCCAGTGTATCAAGTACTCAATTTTACTCGATGTTTCCTTCCACATCTCATTTGCTGCTTTTTGCGCACTAGTTTATAACTTTAACCAAAACGTATCTCATCCACTGCTGTGCCCAAAGAAAGAGAAACTGATGCACGAAATTATATGGTGGCATACAGTTTAATGCAATTGCTTTTATTTTACTTTTATTCATCCTGTATCCATCAGTTCATTATACATTCTTAACTTAGCAAACAGTTTTTTCAAGTAATTTTCTTGGTCTGTAAAATAAAGTTTTAATATCATTAATATTTTTCTGTTAACCTCCACATCCATTTGTATCATCAGCATTCTAGAAATACTGTCAAACGTCTGCCTACCCATACCAAACCCACAATTATCTAAATCTGTAATCCCTGCTAACACTCTTACTAGTCTTCTGACCATAACGGTCATCAAAACTTTAGAGTCACAAATCAGGATTGATATGGGTCTATATGATTTTGGTTCTGTCGCATCGTTTCCCTCCTTTGTCATCAAGACCACTACCGCTATGTTCCATGACAAATATGTCTCCTCCTTCTATAATCTGATAAACATTTGTGTCCAAACTTTCACCATCTCCTTTTCCTTCAATTTCTGTACCTTAAAATTTATGCCATCTAGCCCCAGAACTTTACCCATTTTTTGTGAATTAATAGTTTTTTTCACTTCCCTCAAATTCCTACCCTCCTCTGCTGGTATTCTAGTTTAACGCCCCTTAAATACAACTTCGCTTTCTCCACTCATATCTTCACTATTAAGTCTTTATGATATAGTCTGGCATAATACTCCCACAATATTTTATTTACTCTTTCTAGATCTGTTCCCATTTTTCCTGTTTCTGGATCTTTTATTTTATCTGTCATCTTATTTACCATTTGCTTAAACAGTCCCTCCCTATCAACTATGTTTCCAGCTGTTGAATGTCCTCTCTTTTTCTAATGGGTCCACCCCTATTTCCATTCAGTCACTCCTCTTTGCTTTCATTCTATGGAGGCCACCTTTTCATACAGTGTGCATAAATCAAGCCCACTCATCCCTGTCATTACTCAGATGTATTCTTTCTGCAATTTAAATTCATAAATTTCACTGGGGAAAGAACCCTTTTATTTTCCTAGCTGGGTTATTTACACTGGGTTTCCTGCAATCTTTAACATTTGTGGTTTCATTAACCAGTTTGGTGCATTTAAAAATTCTCAGTGTGTCCTTATCTTATTAGTTAACAGAAATTCCCTATCGTGCATGCCATGCAGTTTGGTTTTTCTGACTCTTAAGTTTATCTTTAACCAATAAGGAATCCTAAAGAAGCCATTACACATTAGTAACTTTGATGGGGAGCAGTAATTATACAAAAAGGGCCATCAACTATTCTGGCCAGACTGACAGCTCTTGTTTTTTTTTGGTGCCCCTCTTCCTCAGTTATACAACAATGCCTCTCTTTTTCAAAATACTTATAATTTAAACACGTGCAGTTGGTGAATATTTTTCAGCATATCTATGGTTTTCCACCTTCTATTTGTTTTGTAAACATTAGCTTAGGTTAGCATTCTACCACTAACCTCCTCATTCCAGCACGTACACTGACATGTCAGTCCTCATGTACCTCTTCCAGGGGTTCATAGGTGTATTTTAGGCTAATGGCCCTGAAGCCTTTACAAACCTAGCCCATAGGATTCCCTAACATTGTGCCACCCGACCTTAGTTCCCAGTGCCTCTGTCGAGTAGAGCCACTGGAGTGATCCCCGGGGTGAATTTTCTATTACCCATCCACTCATCAAGGTTTCTCTTGAAGAGGGTCAGTGAGGTGCAATGTTTGACATGTATGGGAAGTTTATTCCATAGCAAGTGCAGTCTCTCGGCTATGAACCTGTCCCTCCAGCACGTTCTGTTGATTGTGGTAATGAGGTTGAAGTCACTGGAGCGTGTTGTGCGGAGGGATTGGGATTTCATTAGATGTAGCATTTCTAACAAAGCTGGATCAGACATGGCTTTGTATGTCAAGCAGAGAATGCCTCTAAGTAGGCGATATGAGACAGAGAATAGTTGGAGTTTTCTGAGTCTGTCCATATAGTACAAGTGTTTAAGGCCTAGGATCCTCTATGTGAGGTACTTTTGTGGCCTTTCCAGTTGTTACAGGTGTCTAGTGAGGTACATGCCAAGTGGGGCATTGTACTCAATGACTGGCACACAGGTGAGGTGCCAGTTCACTCTGTGGTTCATGTAGAACACAGCCAGGGATACTGTCAGGTCCCATGGAAGCTGTATTCTCGGCCTTGGACAATGCTGTTTTAACCTGTGCAGCAGTAATACTGGGTGCCTGGCAATCTACTGGTATTGTGATTGGTCCTTGGGGGGGGGGGGGCTAAAGCTGTCACTGAATCTGTCGGCCAGTATATTGGCAATACCTGCTGGCTTGGTATAGGAGGTACCACTGTGCAGTAGCTCAGAGCAAATCTGGGTATTGCCATGGAGAATCTTTACATAACTATAGAAGGACTTGTGGTTGTCTTTACTATCTGCTGCAATTCTGTTTTCATAGCTAGCTTTAGAGGATTTGATGAGGAATCTCAACTTTTTGTTGAGGTTGATAATGGAGTTTTTTCCAGTCTTGGGACTTCACCTTATTCTGCATCAGTTTCCCCCTTCTGTTGTAGAGTTTGTTTATGGCAGGGGACCACCAGATTGGCTTCCTTTTTTTGGAGGAGAGCATCCCGGTTCTATTGGGTATGGTGAGATCCATACATTTGTGTACGTGTTTGTACAGTGCATTGGTTTATGATTCAGAGATCATGCAACTATTCTCCATTTACAAGGGTGCTATGAAGTTAACCACCTCTGTTTTTAAGGAGCCCAAAGTTAGCTTTGGAGAAGTTTTTCATGGTGGTTACCTTTGCGGGGGGTGGGGTGGGAGGGATGTGGATTTCCACAGTGATTAGTTTGTGGTCGGATCTAACCAGTCCGAGTTAACTATTGGTGAAGAGCAACGGTCATCCATGTTAGTAATGACCAGGTCAACGATGTTGCTACCTTTAGTGGGGGTAAGAACGAGCTGGTCCAGGGCATTTGAATTAATGAATTCCCAGAAATGTTGGGCAAGTGTATTGGTACATCCCCAGTTAATGGAGGGGTAATTGAAGTCGCCCAGTATGACAGTATTAGGTTGGACTCTAAAATTCTCCAATGTGCTTAGGAACGTGGAGTGAGAGTCTTGGGACATTGTTGGGGACCTACAGCAGGCTACGACCTGAATCACTGTCTTACCCAATGGTAGCTGCACCTGAAGTATCTCTGACACATTATGTTGAGCTAACTGTCTGGAGGTGTGCGCATCCTTTATGAATATGAAAACACCACCGCCTTTGGAGCTTCGGTCCAAGTTCTGGGGCCAAAAGGTGTGGAATGAGTTACAGCCTTGTAGTGCAGGGGTGCTTTCTGTTGCCTTGAACCAGGTCTCTGTTACAGCACAAATCTCAATGTTCTCCATTTTAAGGAGTGCTTCGAGTGTGAGTGCATTTTCAGATTTAGACTTTTAGCGTTGAGCAGCATGACCCTCAGATTGCATTTGTTTGTAGGTGCTACGGTGGTTATTTGGTCTTTGGTACACCACCTAAAAAGGCACTATAGGGGTGGCAAGAGCCTTGGCCAGTATCCAGAAGCCCAGGGTTGACAAATGCAGGCCATCTCTGGCAAAGCATCGAGGTCTATTAATCATGTCATCCCAGACAGACAGATACTGGATCCCCTTAGAATGACACCAGAAACTTAGCCAATTGTTGAAATCGATAATTTTCTGCTTGTACTGTGGTATCATTCTGGGTGATGGTAGGATGCTGCTCAGGGCTAGGGTCATACCCACCTGGGCTACGTAATCAGAGAGCATCTCCATGTCTCTTTTCATGTAGTCCAGGGAGGTATGTCTCAGGTCATTCACACCTACCTATAGTTGTTGAGGAACCTGAGTGCGTGCATTATGTGGCGGATCCTGGCACCCGACAGGCAGATGACTGTTACTTTCTCCTTATTTAACCTAGTGAGTGGGACATCAGTGTACCTCACTATCGAACCACCTATGACTAGTGTGTTGGGCATGCTGTTCCTGCCTTAGGGGCTTTGGCTGAGTGGCACACTGTTTAGGAGAGTTATGTGTCTCGTGATTAGTGTTGTGTTGTGGTGGTTGAGTGCATTTCTGCCTTGCAGGTCTCAGCTGTTTGGGTAGATTTTTATTGAGAGCCTCCTCAAATGTGGGTGTGTGGTTTGTGTTTTTATGCGAAGGCAGTGCTGGTGTGTGCTCTGGAGGGCTATGTGTTCCATGTGGTGTGGTGCAAGTGTTAACCTTCTCCTCTTGACCAGCTATTCCGGTCTTGCCTGGAGAGTGTATGGCTTCCAATTTAGATATACAAATGCATCTCTCGCAAGTCTGAGTGTTGGGAGGTAAGAGGAGAGGGTTGTTGGTGTACATGAGGCAGTTGCTACATTGCCTTAGGATGCCCAAGTTCACCAGGTTAATAGGAGACAGCACAGGGAACTGACCTTTAGACATGCCTGGATGGGTGGGTATTAATAATAAGTACTAGAGCTGTTTCATTGTAGAACATTTAGTGCTGGTAGCACTTTTGTGTGCTACAATAATTCCTACAAAAAGTCTGGTAAAGTGCTAGATTGATAAGCTAGTAAAAGTGCAGGAGAGGAGAGAACTAGTACGTCTACAGGAAAAATTGAAGAGCAGACTTTGGCACCGCTCAGAAGCTATAAACAGTCCTGGATATAGCAAATCTGTATCTGGACTACACTAGTTACAGGAAAGGCGGGAAACAAGTGCAAACGCAGGCTTTTAAACCAAAAAGTTGAAAGAGATGGAAAAACTGCCCACACGGACAATAAACTTCACTTTCTGGGCCAGTAACCACTCTTCTTGCGGTAGATACGCTACCTAGTGCTTACCACTCCCACTGACAAGTTAGAAGGCTATCCTCTGCCACAGAAAGGCTTAGGGGGCTCAGAAGCTTACAGTCCTGGTAACAGCAATTCTGTATCTGGACTAGACTAGTTACAGGAAAGGTGGGAAATGAGCGCAAATGCGGGCTTTTAAACCAGAAGTTGATAGAGATGGAAAAAACTGCCCAAATGGCCAAATAAACTTCACTTTTTGGGCCAGTAACCACTCCTCTTGTGGTAGGTAGGCTACCTAGTGCTTACCACTCCAACTTATAAGCTAGAAGGCTTCCCTCCAACACAGACAGGCTTGGGGGGATCAGAAGCTTACATACAGTCCTGGATACAGCAAATCTGTATCTGGACTAGACTAGATACAGGAAAGGTTGGGAAACGAGCGCAAATGCAGCCTTTTAAAACAGAAGTTGAAAGAGAAGGAAAAACTGCCCAAACGGCCAATAAACTACAATTTCTGGGCCAGAAACCACTCTTGTGGTAGGTAGGCTACCTAGTGCTTACCACTCCCACTGATAAGCTAAAAGGCTTCCCTCCAACACAGAAAGGCTTGGGGGGATCAGAAGCTTACAAACAGTCCTGGATACAGCAAATCTGTATCTGGACTAGACTAAGTTACAGGAATTTTTTTTTTTACACTAGAACAGCACTAAAAACAATTCAAGTGCAGTGCAAGTGAGCACACTTGAGTGTGTAGCAATATTAAAGCAAATAAAGTTTAAATAAATGCAATTTATTCAAACTGTATTCTGAGCTGAATTCAATTTTTGTTTTATTAAACTTTGAACAGTTAAAAAGTGCCAAAAATATACTTATCAGCTGAGAAGCACACACGGTCAGAACACAAGGAGATTCTAGCAAAGTTTTTTTTTTGTAAAGTGGAAAGGGAGAAAGGAGAAACAGAAGATAATTCAAAGATAAGGACCTAAGTGTTGTGGCCTTCTCAAATGTTCTTTCTGTATTCGGTAGAAAGAGCTGAACAGATGGGACTGGTAGGAGTGTCTGAAATCAAAATATGATCTCACTGTACTCAACAGATTTACAGGAGGGGCGGGCAATTCCAAAGCTACCAATATCAACATCAAAAAAAGAACAGGGAGGGCGGGAAACTAACCAGAGAGACAGACAGACCACAATATTCAGTGAAATAATTAAATAAACAGAAAAATAAAATACAGTACTATCTTTAAAACTGCAAGTTTGTACTTAACTTCAGCTTCTAATACAGTTGATTGAATCCAGCCGAACCATTCAGATACTGAGCAGAAGATGGTTTTAGTAAAGTTGTCCTTTACTACTACTTCTTTTGGTTTTTCCCGGTTAGGTGTAGCCACAGCGGATCACCTGTCAGCTCATGATTGGCAGTAGAGTTTTATGGTGTCGAGTTGCCAGCCCGGCACCCAACCTTCCACAGAAGGCACACACATATACACACACACTCATGCCTAGGGCCAATTTAGAGTGTCCAATTCACCTACAGCATGTCTTTGGGATGTGGGAGGAAACCGGAGTGCCCGGAGGAAACCCACGCAACCACAGGGAGGATATACAGACTCCGCACAGAAGGCACCCCAGCAGAGGATCGAACCGGAGAACCTCTTGCTGTGAGGTGACAACGCTAACCGCTGCAACACCGTGGCCACCCAAAGTTGTCCTTTTTTTTAAAGTTTATTATCCTCTTGGAGTAACAACTTGCATGGATCCACAAAAAGCACTTGACGATCTCAGGAAAAGAAAAGACTAGAAACACAAGACAAGAGACCAGCAAAGGTGCAACTGCTTTGGAAGCGAAGAAGCTATCCTTAAAGACGTTAGCAGGGAGGATTTCTGTAAACCTCTTTCCAGTCTTCAAAAAGAAAATGCAGGACAAAAACAGATGTATGAACATATGTAAGGAATTAATTTCTCTCTGCTAATGTCTTTAAGGATAACTTCTTCGCTTCCAAAATAATTGCACCTTTGCTGGTCTCTTGTCTTGTGTTTCTAGTCTTTTCTTTTCCTGAGATCTTCAAGTGCATTTTGTGGATCCATGCAAGTTGTTACTCCAAGAGGATAATAAACTTTAAAAATAGCTGGATATAAAAGAGTCTGAACCTGATGTTCATTCTCTTGCATTTTTAAAACACAGGATAAAGGCATTACTATTCTAGTTAGATGAAGCAGAAGAATCATTATCCACAAAGACTCTAGATTCTCCAATCTTTATGGTAGCCCCTGTCTTCTACAAGCTTGACAGGATCTTCCTTTTTATCTGGTAGAATTTATTTTATTAGAATCGAGCATGGCCTTCTTCCCTCTCTGATACATGTCACTCATTGTGTGCTCTATTCCCTCTCTGACACTGTTTCTCTCTGGTATTTCCATAAGTCTTAAATTTTCAGGTCAGAATCATCCTTCTAGTTCTTTTGACTTATTATTTATAATTTCTAGCTTACTTTCCTGCTCCATCACAACCTTTGTTGTCTTCGCTGAAGCCTGTATCTCCACTTGTTCTTCCACACATCTATTTAAAGCTTTTTCCATTTCTCCAAGTCTTTTATTATTTGCAGGTATATAATCCAACAGGGTCACGCTTACCTTAAAAATTTTGACATGCATTTGATCTTTCTTTCCAGCAATGCAGAGGAATTCAAAGCAGAATCTCCCAAAAGTATAACCAGTTTCCTTCCAGTCTGCAATGCTTTCTAGAAGTAATTTTTAACTTCTTATTGTACTGAGCTAAAAATCATGTCCCTGGATGGTTTTCTTCTTCTTCAGTGATGATCTGACAGACAATTATGAAGCAGTTCAGTGATCCTTTAATCTATGGCTTTCTTGGAGATTTAACTGTTCCTGTACACAAAACACCAGAAATAACTGCTCAGTGTACTGCCATCACAATGGAAGCCCCTTCAATATAATGTCCTTTTTGCTATGTACTTGTGTAAACATATGACGACTTAAAAGACTACACCATTTTCTCACCAAGAAGGTCGACGGTATTTCTTCCTCATGCCACACAGACTATCCTAAAGCACTTTTTCTCTATTTCCAACAGGCTCTTGGGGGGCCAAATATTACAAAGCCTCAAAGGATCCAGTCCTATGCGGCACTGAACACCAACTCAAAGGAACTAAACTTCAATTGCAGCATAAACAGAACCTGCTGAGAAGATGCATCTCTCTCCCTCTCTCTCTCTCAATCTCTCAAGAATCACTTTTTTGTTTAAAAATCTTCTTTTACATGCAAAACAAAGCAGCTGTATGACCCTCTTTAAGGGTAACATGGATGAATGGATGGGAAAATTGTAAACTCACCCTCAGCCTGGCTCCTCAAACCCTCAGTGAAAGGAGACAAAGTTAGGTAGTATATATTCATGTTATAGAGTACAGACAAATTATAATCTTAAGGCTAGTATGAACCTAAATGATGGTAAATCAAGATATATAATTATTAGTATAAGTTTAAGATCTAAAGCAACCAAAACAGGTTTATAAAAGTTGACCAAGAAAGTAAGGGCAGATCTTTCCTGATAGAAGTCATGGTTTCAATCAGTAAGGAATACAGGACAGAGGACATCAGTAAGCTTAGGAATCGTTCAAAACACAAAAAGCACTGATGCAAGACTAAATGGGTAAAAGTTCAGCATTCCATGTATTTAGCTACCGCTGTGAATGGGAATTGGGAACAATAGTTGCTAACTTCAATTCAGCAGGTACTAGACTTGGTTGTAATACAAAACTGAAAATATTCCCCACTGGCTTAGTCAGAGCATCTTTCATCATAATAAAGTAGGTAGAAAAAGTCATATGCTGGGTATTTCTACTTACTATCTGCATGGCAGCTTGGATAACATTATGGCTAATGCCAAGACGGCTATCATACGCGATACTAAATATCACATTATATGGGGTAAAAGTCAGACTTATAGCTACTCTAACAAAGCAGTCATTAAATGTAGATGGTATTTGTGAAATATCTAAACTAGCTTGCCATAAAAAAGGACTCTCTTTAGTACAGACTTTAGAAATAGAATGTATGTATTTGAAGATGCTTCTTTCCAATTAGGGAGTTTTTCATCAGCTATGGCCTTTGCATCAGTAAACTTTCCTCTTAAAATTTCTAGTGGCACAATTCAAAGGCATTTTGCTCTTTTAGTTTTATACTTTTTACAAATAAAAGACTTACGTTTTATCTTGATTAAATATGTAACCAATTATACCACCTTGGGCAGAAGTAACACCAGCTTTTCCCTTGCATTTAACTAGTCTAAATTTTAATATTAAGGTTCCTAAAGATGTTCTGGAAATATGACTTTTTTATTAATGTGTATAAACAAGATACAAATTAAAATGCAATGATTTCATTAAAAAGTTTAAGCATCTGAAAATGTTCTGTGACTTTTCCATCTACTAAGACTGACCGACAGATAATAGACTAAACACACTTCCCATTAGCTTCTACGATGCAACAGCACTTAAGTTCTTATAATCATATATATGAACTTGAAGGCAAGGTACAGTTGTACTGGGTATTATAAACTGCATCCCTATGTGATCAGAATGACCCTGGGGATGCACAGAATGTATTCTCATTACTGAAGTTGGTAGATCTGATAATACAAGATCAAGTACAATATTACCCCGCCCAACCCCCACCCCCGGTTGAAAAAGTGAACTGAAAGATGTTCAGGGCATGACTGTCTAACAATTCTGCCTCATACAGATTTTTATAAACCATTGTGTTCCAGTTAGTAGAAGGGTAGTTGTAATGCCAGAGCAAAATTGTACGGTTTGTATCTAAAATATTAAATAGTTTACTTACCTAGTGGTCATGCATATCAGCATTCATAATGGGACATTAACAACCAAGGGGCTTTGATGCTGGACAAGTTTGGAGTTTAAAAATGTCAACGTAGTACTTCATGCTGCTGCTCTGCTGTGACATCTCAGGTGTGGACAGTACTACGAGCTAAAATACTTACTCCTCCCACTCACATCTTCTTCTCTAAGGCATTCAGACTTGACACAATCATGAAAACTTATGCTGACTGGATCCACGCTTTAGCTATTATCAAGACTTGAAAACTACAAATAGGCTGAGAATTTTAGTTCACCATGCTTTTCTGTTCACTCTCTGCATTGCTACAGTAAACATTTATAAAGATATCAAGTCTAATGGTTGAGCTGACTGCAGCCCTACAAAATTACTGACTTTGGGAAAAAAAAGGTTTTCAGCAAAATAAGACCCTCTTCTACATCCTCTTCTCAGAATGATATGACGCTTACAGTACTCTGAAGAACAAAAATCTTTATCCGGTTTTTCAAGAATCTAGCCTTGATTTATTGTCAGGCTGTTAACTTATGTGGTGGAAAAACTTGACAATGACCTTAACATTAAGTTTAAGAAGCACCTGAAAAACGTTCTTTCCTGCTTTCTTCATATACAGTAATGGTATCACTTATAAATACACCAACATGAATTATAATTTGTTTGTAATGGTTTGCCCTCCTCCCCTCAAAAAAAAGTCTTGAAAGTAAAACTCTAACATCAGAAATTTTCAAGCACCCATGACAGGATTTGGCCACTCTTTCTTTCTGCATACAAATAAAGGGTCTAACAATTCTACTACACTCAGAGTTCCCCCAATACCAAAATGTCATCTACAACAGAAGCACATTCTACAACTGAAATAATGGGCCTATTATTCTCAGTTATTGCAATAAGTGGCACTAAATTGCTCCTCCCAGTGCTCTTCTCTCCTGCCCCAATTTAGCAGTTCATTCGAAATCCCTTAAGCTGTGTTATACCTCTTGACTGTTCAGATTTTCCCAGAACGTCCAGATTTTTGCCTCATATTTTTTCTTTTCCTCATAAAGCTTGTAGTTTTCTGGCAAATCACTGAGGACTGAAGTCAGTAAATAATGATGTACATTTCAGTTTCAGACTTCATATCCTTCAGAAAATGCATGCTAACACAAATCATATTATTTGAGCAACATTCTAAGTTTATAAGAGCAATATTTAAAATCTGTTTTGATTTTTGTGCCTTTGTCCCCCCCATTCTTTTAGGATTTGTCCAGATTACTTGCTTTAGGAAGTTGAGAGGTATGGATTGTGTACACAGTCACTTGGAGGCATAGGTACAGTCAGTTAAAATTCTCAGTCTGTGCTTTCCTAATAGAATACCATCAAATGGAGTTATCAGAACAAGCACAGAGACACAATATTCATAAGTGTTACCCATGAAGTCACTAACGTGTGATGGGGTGAATTATCTTTTTGAGATCCATCCCTCATTTATCTTTTCCTTAACAGGCAAATTTAAGGGTACCAAGAAGTCATCAGTATGAGTATGCACATATGCATGACACAAACTAAGTGGAGCTGACTGCTCTACATGAAGTGGGATGTTATTAGGAAAGTCACTTGTAAATTGGGTCAATTGTAAGCCTGCTGCTACAGTCACATTGTTATTAACCAGGCACGTCAGTCTAACATTCAATGGTGGTGTCTGAGGAGGAGGCTATTTTAAGCTATCCTGTGTCTGCACTGGTACCCTCCTTCCTCCCTATAGTTTTCCACATTTCATGAATGCTCACATTTCCTACAGGTCATTACTGTGTTAGCAAACAAAAGTTGCAGCTGCTGAACATAGCAACTTTTACACAAATATTAGCTTCTTCCCCTAAAAAAGACAATAGAGCTGTGCAAATCTTTTTATCCTTGTCTCTAATCTCAGTCTGTTCTACAAATGGGACAGCTGACAAGGTAGTGCAGCATCTATCACATAGCTACACTTGTACAAGGGTAGCCAGTGAAGGAAAATAGAACAGTTCAAATGTAGTGGGAGCAAATGACCGTCCCCACATATATAATCGCAGCAGTAGGCTGCATAGTAGATTGCCCCTAGTCAAACAGCTATGAGTTAACAAAAGCAGAATCCTTTTTAGTGTCTTGAACAGAAAATAGGTAGACAGAAGCAGTGGAAGCCCAAAAACCAACCAGGGCACAGAAAAATACATTAAAAAAGCAGGGAGAGAAAAAGTTCAAAATTCTATTCCATTTTAGAACCATCACAGCTCCCACACACTCACAATCAGCTATCTTCAAGTCAAAATACCTCAACTAAAGGTAGCTAGCAAAAGGAACCAAAATTAAAAGCTTTAACTTGGTTAGAATCAGCATTTTGTCCAAACCCACTAGTAACCTCTTCCTCCCTCTAGTGTTCCACATTTTGTGTTCTGAAGAGAATTAACCTTGAAGACCCCCCCAAAAAAAATATTAGGTGTAATTTAATTAAAAAAAATTGTTGGTTACAACATTCAAACCTGTGGATTTCTTATATTTATGCAACAACCAATAATCCCCAGCAAAAGTTTCATCCTTTTTCACTTTCTTTAGTTCTGTCATGAATACCACATTTCAGTCGCATTAAAACATACAGAAAGTATAACAAAATATTGAAACCCAAGCTGATTCCTCACAATGAACTTGCTGCATCACTAAGCACAATGTTCTGCAAGCAATATGGAAAATCATATAATAAACCCCCCAAACAAAGTTAAATTCTTCAATTAGCACATTCAGCAGTTTTCATTCATGTAATTCAGAAGAAAAGAAATAATCAGCTCTTTAAACAAGTCAGAAATAAATTCTTAACTCTGTACAGAAAAGAACAAAACATGGAAGTAAGAAAACAAGTGTGTACACTCATCATACCAGTAAACATTTGTGTAAAGTTGTAATACTATAATAAAACAAACACGTTTTTTGTTTTCCTAAAAATATGTTTGCTGTAAATCCTCTAGCCTAAGAAGATAGTGCTGTGGACCTCTGGGCACAATATCCAAATCTACCAAATATAAACCAAGCAAGCAAGCAAGGTAGGCTGCAACGTGAACAAAAGCAGAAGAGAGTGTAGGCCAAGCCAGTGGATGAAGCCTCCAATGGCATTAAGGGACCATAGCCCCGAGGCAAAATAAATGATGTCCCTCATTCCACTACACTGGGGGATAAAATACCAGTCAACCTAGCACCTACTCATAAAGGGAGAATTCCCAAGAGTATGGTCGTTCACCCTCATTCCCAATCCCCTTAGGAAAAGAAACAGAAGGATTGGGGTACATAAAAGTGAGGCCTTTAGCCCCAGTATGGCCACAGACTTACTTTACTGCCAGACGAATCCGCTTTCGGCCATCCATTTCTTTTGTTGGACAGAGGTGGGACCTTGGTTGAAGGAATGATAACCCCTCCTATGATACACATGGAGAGAGAGAATGTCTCACTCTTATCTGTCAAACAATTACACCAAGCATCAGCCCTCTCTTTGTGGCAGAAGCAGCATACTGAGGTCGTCTCCAAATTTGAGCAACATCATCAAGAATAGCTGGCTCCATGGGAAACAAACAATTTGCTTAGCTATGATAACCCAAAAAACTACTCCAGGCACATGTACAAGCAAGAGACCAAGCACCACATTACCTTCCTACAGGAGGCATCATCCTACAAGAAGCTCAAGTCGCTCCAGGTCTGCGAAACTACAAATGTTTCAGAAATAAAAATGATACCCACATCAGACTACCACAGGGATCCAGCCAACGAAGAAACCCCAAATCTGGGGTTTAGACTGCAGGACTGCTTGAGAGCAACAGAGCACATGACCAGCCCAAGCTAGGAGTCAAGATGAATGACACCCATGTGATGACATGAGTTTGTCAACGAAAACATAACAAGGCGGTAGTCTACTTAACATCGAAAGTGCGATAAAAGACCTTGGGACACAGGTGGACAGTAGTCTCTCCTCTGATAATCACATCACCACAGTAGTCAGGAAATCCTTCTACAAGGCACACCTCATCACAAAAGGTTTCTCATCCAGGAAAAAAGAGGTCATTGTTCCTCTCTACTCATCACTCATTAGACCCATTATACAGTACAATGCCCCTCTTTTGATATGTACC
Organism: Protopterus annectens; assembly: GCF_019279795.1. Lineage (NCBI taxonomy): Eukaryota > Metazoa > Chordata > Ceratodontiformes > Protopteridae > Protopterus > Protopterus annectens. The sequence goes on along the minus strand of NC_056728.1, from coordinate 621,542,160 downwards.
TCACAAGACATCTACAATTGGAAAGGCCGCAGAAATACTTCACAAAGAGGATTACCGGCCTCAAACAGATGCCCTACGCAGACCGTCACAAAAACCTCCAGCTTTACTCCGTCGCATATCACCTACTCAGAGGCGATCTCTGCCTAACATACAAAGCTATGTCACACCCATAGCTGCTGGACATGCTCCACTTAAAGAAATCCCAATCCCTCCAAGCTACACGCTCTAGGGGCCTAAACCTTGTCACCACAATAAACAGAACATGCTGGAGGGATAGAGTCTTGTCCCAGAGACTTCCCATACTCTGGAACAAACTATCTATCTATATTAAACAAAGCTCTTCATTAGCACTCTTCAAGAAAAATCTTGATGATTGGATGGGAGATAGGAAATTCACTCCGGGGATCACTTCTGTGGCTCTGCTCAACAGGGCCACAGGAAAATAATTTTCTTGGGTGGCGAAAGCCAGGGTACCATTTGGCTAGGCTTATATAGGCCCTAGGGCTAATAGCCTAGTACCTACCTATGAACCTATAAGGAAAGGCCTACACAGGGCTGGAAGTTACCACCCAACTGTAATCCCTATGGCTGAAATCCCATACCTCTGACTTTAGATCTCATTAAGAGTCTAACAACCATCTAATATCGCACATTTGTCCCCTAAATCTCCACCTCAACCTGGAAAAACAATCCAACAAGGGCTGAGTGGGTGGACCCTAAGAAAATAAACTTCAACCCCTAGAGTCCCCAAATCCATGCCTGGATCTCAAAAGGCTAGTCCCCACAAACAAGCTAAGCAGGTATAAAAAAAGTCTATCAAGCGGTATAAAAGTAGTGAAAGAATTGGGATGCGATCCCCAAAGTCAGGGGAGTGCCTTTCAAGTCTCCAAAGAAGAAGAAGTTTGCAGCAAAAACAAATCCATAAATACCTGTAAGGGTCAAGGATACCAGCCCTTCAAAGACCCAAAAACATGTTGAACTGCATTTACTTCAAAGAAGTAATGGTCTCGACCAATCCTACAAGCAGAATTTCAGGCAAAATTACATTCCACTGGCCCAGCTTTGTGATGTACAGGAATAAGACTCATATTATGAACCAGATGACCAGAATTTAATTAGTGACTCAGTTGCTGAAGAGTAAGACAAGATGAAGTGACTGGTTTATACCTGCACATCCATCCAGCAGGGTAGATGATGGTCCTAGCTGGAAGAGTGATCAATGATGGCTTGCAAAATCCCACTGGATAAGGAAAATGGTTTTGGTGATTACAAGGAAGTGATAGGAGCTCTCAAAAAGCTTGTGTGCAGAAGTAAGCATACATGTCGAGGGAAGACTGCAGGACACCCCAACAACAGTGTATGCCCATTTTAGCCAACAGGGTGGGCCATACTAAAACTCTCCTCAGCTGTCTGTCACAGTTAGACCACAGATTGTTTTCAACTGGTAACGGGAACAAATGGCCAGGGTTGTAGGCCTGATGGCTGGCAGGCACATGGACAGAAAAACTATAAACTCCATGACACCAACCAGGTATCAAAAGAAACCTTTCCACTGGCCCCACTAGGAGTCTTCCTTCTGCCACTCTTCTCAAATTCACAGCTTTCATAAAATAAAGCAGAAAAAGAGCATGCCAAATTAGGAACTTTTTTTTTTTTTTTTTTTAATCAATGACAGCAAAGGGTCAAGCTCTGAACTGTGCAAAAGTAATGGAGGGCACAGGGAGATGACCACACATACCCAATAAATGCACAACATCACAACAGTGCATAATCATTATGGAAATTTCCATAAAAGATAATGATCCCAACTATAAGAAATATATTAGACACATTTAAAAAGGGTTCTTGATATTAGGCATACAATGAACACCACAAAACTGACAAAATGGTATAGCACCTCACTGGCCCTCTTCAAACACAATCTGGACAATTGGATGGGTGACCATAAATTCACCCCAGGGGTTCCACCTGTCCCTCTTGGACAGGGGCAACAGGTGCTAATCATGGAAATAAGGGTAAGAACTTGGCTAGGCTTGTAAGGACCCCAGGGCCATTAGCCTAGTAACCTCCTATGATCCTATGACTTCCTGGATCTTGTCCCAAGGAAGGCACACAACAATATCTGACAGCAAGATGAAGCAAAAAGAGGAACAGGACTTGCACTCCTATTTATGCCAGTCAAAATGCAGGCAGGAATTCACCGAAACACTGAAGTGACAAACTTGTACAATATTTACAGTTCCATGCACTGAATTTGCTGACTACAGACATCTCAGGAGAACATGCTACATTATGTGGCTTTTCTGTTTTCCTCCCTAGGCAGCACAAATATATAATGAACACTTTGTCTATGTTTCCTCATCACTTGTAGGGACGGACACCAAAAGCTTAGCAGTATACCAAAACAGACAAGACAAAAAAAATCTCAATATCCATGCGGGAAAACAACTGCAGGTTTCAGATCCTCTCTTCCCCTCCTGCCTCCAAATTCTAGGTCAGTCCAATTCATCTCCAAACAAAGTCTGCTGCTGCTGTAGAACTCCGTAGTGCACCCACAGCATCCGAACCTTCGACATCATTTGTGAAGTCAATTAACTGAAAAAAATATACTATTACTTAATGTAAGTTACTGTATGCACAAGTCACAGAAATCCTATATGCTAAAATGAAATCATAAAAATATGAACTAAAGAACTGAAAAAACTACACCCCCATCTACTGTGCAAACACTTTTCTTATTTTTCTGAACTACTGTCAACTCAGGGTAGTTATGACATACGTGGACAGTATCTCAGTGCTGGCTTGCATTTAAAACTGTCAACTATACATCCTGCAAATATGAAATACTCACGTTCAACTACTCTTCTGACATCACTAATGTACTCCAGGAAATTATACGCAACTCCATTAGGTCGATGGGAAGACAGTCCATGTCCCGGGAAATCTATTGCTACATAATAATTATCTGAAATTAAAATAAAATCCTTCTGTTAATAGTTGTTTGCAGTCCCAGAGTATAAATTACATAGAAAAAAATGCAGTTTATTTTCTTAATAATAAACTCTAAGCACGTTATACATGAAACATTTTCAATATCACCACTCCACAATAAAAACACACTGCCCAAAATCAAATCATGCAGTTTCTAAAGCTTTGGTTCAAGACTGTTTTCATAATCTTTTAATATGTGCATTACATAAAACAAAAACATTAACATTAAACTAACTAGAACACACTAATACAAAATAATATAATTATCACTAAACTATTACTAAAACAAAAGCATTATCAAACATCATTAAAGTGTAAGCAACAAATCTTTGCATTTGGATAGAACCTCCTTACCATACACACAATACCAAATTATGCATTTTTATGCAAACATTGTGTTGTTTCCATTTTATTTTTTGGTAAGGACGCCCCCCTGAATCTTTTTCTCAGATCTGAAAATCCCTGCCATGGCATCATGAAAAATGAAACCCATAATGCGTCAGTACTTAAATTAAATTTACAGACAGCATTTTCACATAAAATGCATCAGAAGTAGTTTCTTACTTCCTAGAAAATCTGTCAACTAGTTATTGAAAATGGAAGACTTCACACTGAAAATTAACAGATGACGTTATTTTGATTACCAATGATGCTTTGCATTTATATTAAATCATTGTTCAATACCTACCAATTAAATCATTTGTGGATGTGGTTAAAGAAAAAAAAAAATGAAACAGTGAAACTATAAAATAAATAAATAAATAAATAAATAAAAACAGCACTCTATAATCTTTGTTATAAAATCGTATGCAATTTATCATGAGTACAACCGAAAATTAAATTAACTGCAAAGCAGAAACACTTACAAACATGACCAAAAATAATTGACACTTACCTCAAAATTAGAGTAGGAAAACATCTATGATATAACCAATTCATAATAAATATATAACTTCTATCAATCCCTGTTCATAGACCACTTACACAGCAAGTGCACTGACTGAAGTTAATGAAAAACAGGAACCTAAATTAAAAAATATACAGAAAAACAAACGAGGTCAGCTTCTGTGATAACCAGGGTCAAGCTCGTGGCATAAAGTGACAGTTTGGATACATGACACAGCTTTCAGGGAAAGAGGGAGGGAGGTGTTCCCAGCTGGATCACTGATGCTCCAGGTTAAAGCAGTTGCTTTGCCCACAGCAGTGAGCCAGTACAGGGAGAACATGGGGTATGGCCACCAAAGCTGTCTCATGCAAATTAATGTTCATGCATATGTCTGTGTGGCACTGGCCATGCTTACAGTGATGCATGTGCTCATATCACCAGTGGGGGAAGTGGGGCTAGAGCAATAAAATTCAACCCTCAGTTGCCAGAATGGCATAAAAACAATTCTCATGGCTGCCTGTATGATGATATCGCTCTCCTCTGTACAGTACTGGGCATATGTTTCCTGTACGGGGGAACAAATGTTATGACCTCAATGACTTGATGGTCTGCAGGCAAGGGAGCAAAAAACATAAATAAAAAATAATGATAATAATAATAATGGAAATTACCTGTCCTGCAAGACAAATAAATACATTACCACTTACTATGAAAATTATACTGTGACAGAACAAATCAGTAAGCATTCATCATGTGTGTGTGTGTGTGTGTGTGTGTGTGTGTGTGTGTGTCCTGTAAGACAAATAAATACATTACCACTTACCATGAAAATTATACTGCGACAGAACAAATCAGTAAGCACTCATCGTGTGTGTGTGTGTGTGTGTGTGTGTGTGTGTGTGTGTGTGTGTGTGTGTGTGTGTGTGTGTGTGTCAGAAAAAAAAATGTATACTGAAGAATGGTATAAAAGTACAGTTGTGAAAATCTTACCATAACAGTAAATGTCCTTTTCACTGCTGCAGTATTCATAACCTATGGGATCTCCTGCCAAAGATAGCCCATTGTCCGGACAGTATACCAAAGCCTTTATTACTTAGGGACCATTGTACATGAGATGTATGCTCCTCTCACAAATGCAGGCCATAAGGGTGATGCATGTACGCTCCGAACCTAAAACTGAGGTGCTGCAGGAGAACTAAGACACCCAGTGGAAAGAACAACTACTGTTATGGTAAGATTTTACACAAGTGTACTATGTCCTTCCACACCACTGTTGTAGTATTCATCACCTCTAGGAGAGTATAAAAGCTACAGTGAAGGCAGGGAGGAGGAGAAAGGCAAAGAGAAACCCTCTAAAAACTCATGCAGGATGGCCTTGGCTAAACCTACCCCGGCCCTGGAAATGACATCCAGTTTGTTATGTTTTGTGAAAGTGTGAACTGAAGACCAAGTAGCAGCTTCAAGGATGGGGTGGTGTCCAAACCTTTGAAGAAAGCATCCAAAAAGGCCACTGCTCTAGTAGGATGAGCCATCACAGAAGCAGACAATTGCTTACAATGAAAAAAAAAAACAACAACAAAAAGAAATGGACTTGGAAATCCAGAAGGTGATCGTTTGCTTACTTAACTGCTAAATCCAATGTCCTTGCATGAAAAGAAACAAAGCTGATCAGATTTACAAAAGGCCTTAGTTTTGACTAAATAATATCTGAACTGTCTATGCAAATCCTACGTATGCAGAACCTTCTCACTAGCAGACTGCAGAGAAGGGAAAAAAAGAAGGAAGCTGGCTAGACTGATTAAGGGACAGCTCATTAACCACATTGGGCATTAAAGGACTCATATGGAGATGGACACTGTCTCTACGAGAAACAAAAAAAGGAGGGACTGCCATCAAAGCCTGTAGCTTAGACAGCTTTCTGGCAGAAAGTTAATGTAACCAATAAAACAGTCTTCCAGGTGCAATTCTGCAAAGCAGCAGCAAAAGCAGGCTCAAAAGGAGCCCAATTCAGCTTTTCTTAGACATCTAATATGAAGGATGCCTTTAAGAAACTGCTTGACCTCAAACCTACAGGCCAAAGTGAAGTAAGTGGCGGAGAGGCAGAAATGTCTGACAAGTGCACTTTCACAATATGCCAAGCCAGCATGCAGTAATTCACACATATAGTAGAGAACAAAGGGGTCCAAAGTGATGTTTAAGACAACAAACAGAAAATCTCTTTCATTTGGACTTGTATGTTTTTTCTGGAATTGGGTTTCCTGGACTACTGCAGGTCCATAAGCATGTCCTCAGAAAACTATTTTTGGAAAGGAATCGAAGCCCTATCATCTAAAGTGGCAGTTGAAGAGTGGACAGATGAGGGAGAAGGAGAGTGCCTTTGTTGTCCTGTGTGAGAAGATCCATGCAGAGAGATAAATTGTGAAGATTGTCCCTGCCAGATGGAACAACAGGGGTACCCAGTGCTGTCTGGGCAAAAAGGGAGTCATCAACAAGATTTTTGGAGAGTCCTTCTCTATTTTGTGAGAGGCCTCTGGAAGAACAGGAAGGAGAGGAAAGGCATAGAGGAACATTCCCCTCCAAGAAAAAGACATGGCATCCACCTTTCAAACCAAAGGACTTGGGACTCTGGAACAGAACTGAGGTAGTTGCCTGTTCAGAGGGGAGGCAAAAAGATCTGCTTCAGGAATACCTCACCAATGAACTATGTCCAGGAACACATCCCTGTGAAGCATCCATTTATGAGGCTGTGTCCTGGACCTGCTAAGAAAATATGCCACAAGACTGCACTCCGAAGGTATACAAACTGCCTGAAGGGTGACCCGCAAATTGATGGCTATTTCCCCATGCCTGAAAGGCCAACCTGCAAAGAAGGTATGACCTTGTGTGTTGATGTACCACAAGACTCTAGTGTTGTCCATAAAAACCTTCAAGGGACCAGGGACCAAGGATCTACAGCACATGAAAAGCTTGAAGGGCCAAAATGAGAGGCTTCATTTCCCTGACAATATGATCTACCCTCTGCTGAGAGGACCAAAGGCCCCACCCCAGCTCTCATGCATCTGTGAAGAATTTCTAAGACAGTGGAGGAGGAGGATGAAAAGGAACACATGAACTGAGAAACAGCTGCTGAATCCACCAGTGACTTTCCAATTTGAGACAAGAGAGTAGAGGAATGAGAGGGTCTAGCGGGTGGAGGTTTTGAAGCCACAATGATTTTAGCTACCACTGAAATTCTCACATGAAACCTGGCCCAAGGAACATGGGGATAGTGCAGGCCATGAGGACAGAGCAAGCAGGGATGGAAAATAATTTATGCGGGACAAAACCTTGGAGGCAGGAAGAGATGCCAGCAATGAAACACACTGGAATCTGTAGCCAAGGAAAAAGTAATCCTGGGATGGAATCAACTGACTTCTGAAGGTTAAGAGTGAGCCCCAGCATGTGCAAAAGAAGCTGGGTAAAATTAAGATGCTGCACTATTTTGGAATGGAATGGAACCTGAACCAAGAGATCTTCCACATAAGGAAATATCTGAATGCCCTGAAGCCTGCAAAAGGCAACTGCAGGGACTAGACATTTGGTGGACATTCTTAGGGCTGTTGAAAACCCAAAGGGCAAAGCAGAGAACTGAAAATGCAAGGAACAAATAGACAAAATGAAAATACTTCCTAAATCAAGGGTGGATACAGATATGAAGGTAAGCATCCTTCCTATCCAAAGAAACCAGAAAGGCCTGGGGCAGCAACAAAGTAAACAGAGTCTGAGAGAGCATTTGAAAGAAGATACTTTGAGAATGGTGTTCAGAAAGGAAAGATCCAGGGCAGTTTCCAAGACCTCTCTTTCCTGGAGACCAGGAAACATCCTGGAATAAAAACCCAAACCTTTCTCTGTCTGCAGAAAGATTGAATGGTACCCTGCAACTCTCCAGAAAAATGAGGAAGCTGTTCTGCAGGGGATTGGGGAATACTGGAAAAGGAGTGAAGGGTTTTCCAGATCATAAAGTAACCCTTTCAGATAATGGAGAACCCAGGTGTCTGTGGTAATAGTCAAATTAGGAGAGAAAGTTGAAGCTTGAGAGACAAAGGAACCTGGTCGAGATGAAGGGAGGGCAGACAGTCAGCTGGCTGCAGACTTGTTAGGAAAGGACTGTTTCTGTGGCCTGGGCATTTGAGTAAGATTATCTGAAAAACAAAAACATGCCTATGAGCCTTCTAACATTTGAGAGACTGTCTAGGTAATCGATGTGAAAAAGCAGTCTTACTAGGGTAGTTACTATGAAACTTGCAAATAGGCGAGACAAAAATCTGCATCAAATCTTTCATGGCCTTACCTTGATCCTGTAAGGTCTTGAAAAGGTCAGCCACAGAAGTACCTAACAAATTCTGGATATACAAGGGAGCATCCAGAAGTTTTGCTTTGGTTATCACCTGGCAAGGCCAGAAATAGCACCTCATCATAGCAACAGCCTTAAAACATGCATCTGCTGCATCACAGCTGCATTTGATAGAGTGACAAGCAACCTGAGAAGTGGAACTGAGCAAGGGGAGAGCTTGACCTTACCCTCAGCAGAAAAAAATCTTCCCAGTCTGGGAAAGGAGAGACAGAATGTACTGTGTCACATGAGTCTGGTAACGGATGGCTCTGAAGGGCTCAAGTAGCCGAAGTTTATAACTTTTTAACAATCCTCTGCATCTCTCTACTGTCCTTACCTGAAGGAAGGAACTTGGAAGAAGACAAAAGCCTAGAAGGCTTGTCAGTAGACACAGAAATCTCTGCAGAATCAGAAGTAGGGCACCTGCACAAGAACTTGCAGGCAACCAGCACCCTACAGAATCTGTAGGATTTTTTAGGAGCTGGAGGCTGAGAATCTGGTGTCAGGTAAGCAACAAAAAGGTATCCAACAGAGCAGCCAACACAGGAAGGGCTGCAGTAGGTTTAGGAGAGTCCATTTGTTGCAACTCATACCTCCTCTTCTGGACATCCGATATTTAGGAGCAATCCCATTTGAAGTGATCCATTATGCCCAAGACTGTGTCACCAAAGGAAAGCTCCTCCAAAGGTGCATCAGGACTGACAAATTCCTCATCCTCAGAGCCATAATCTAAAGGTGAAGGCAACTGACAAGAACAGGCTAAGGAGTCACCCTCAGAATCAAAATCCTTGTCCAAAGACTCCAGGTCACTAGGCCTCTTAGGGGTACAGGACCAAGGAGATGCAGGAACCAATACGCCCTGAGGAGACTTCAATAACATAAATGCAAACACGCAGCTCTGAGTGAAGTCCTACTGTTTCCATTGTGGATCCCTGGAAGCTGACACCACATGCTTAGTTTTCTGACTTTTCTTCACTGGAGTGTCCACTCTGACAAAATGCAGAGGTTCAGACCCCTGCCTTGATTCGATTAAGGTAGCCGGTACTTCTTTCCTAACAAGGATCTGAGGAGTCCATCTGGACACATCAGAAACAATCAGCCATGGCTCCCCCTAAACATCCGTGGCAGAAGTTTGCAAGGTCTCCGAAGACATGCGAGAAGCAGATTCCATGCTAGCTTCTAAGAAGGTCACAGCAAAAGAAACTGAAGGTAATGCTGGGTTATTTTCTGGGTCCTCCCTCAGTTCAAGAGAGAGACATCTGGTGGAGGTTGGAGAGCAGCAGACTCAGGCCTAGACTTCTTGGCCTTCTTTTTAAGCAGCGGCTGCAACTCTGACCATGTGGATTCTGCCATGCTACCCCTGTGCCAAAAGCTTGAGATGCTAGTTCTCAAGATAAATGGAAAGTGAAGAAAGGTGACTACACAAGGTCTTTGGTACAAAAGCCTGACAAATGGAACACTGAGTGGGATTGTGAGATTCACCTAAGCAAACAAAATACCTATTGTGGTGTTCTTTATGGGGAATCTGCCTCCCATACTGACATTTCCCTTTCCTGGATGACATGTAACCCACTGAACAATGTAAGAAAAGGAAAAAAGAATCCAAAAGTTATTTAATCTGAAAGACATAGGCTCGGTATAACCAGCAAATGTGAAGGGCATTCAGACTGACATACAACAATGATGTCCGAACTAGTGGTAATGAAGTTCTGAGCTAGAAGCATATGTATATCACCTTTATGTCTTACACTTGCATGGGGAGCATACGTCTGATGTACAATGCTCCCTAGATAATAAAGGTTTTGCTATAGTGGCTGGATGTTGGGCTATCCTTGACAGGAGATCCCAGAGGTAATGAATACTGCATCAGTGATATGGAAGGACATCTATATACTTCGACAGGGACTTGCATTAGAAACGTCTAAATCAATTATATATATATATATATATATATATATATATATATATATATATATATATATATATATGTTCATAACCCAGCAGTTAACATATTCACCGGTGAAAAGCGACAGTAATGCTTTAACAATAACTAAATGCATGACTCTTGTAACTACTACAAGAAAATAAATTAAAAAAAAAAAGTACACTGCAAGCATGCAAAAAATCTCCTCTCAACATCACCATTCACACTACCACATAAAATATTCATGGAAGAAAGTCATATCTAGGCAGACATACTGTTAGAACCTGCTAGACACAAAGAAGATGGATGGGGCTTTGAACGAGCTGAATTGTAAAAGACAAAAGTATTTTAGATCCTGCACTGACCATAAGGCACAGAGACTTTTTTTAAGTCCCTACTATTAACCAGAGGAGGGCATGAGTGGTGCCAAATTCAGCTGGCCAGTGGCAGGCAGTTTTGTGCGTGATGCATAATTTGTAAAGAGGAAGGAAGGAAGGAATGGAAGTGTCCATAATTAAAGAAAGTCTAACCTAGAGAGGCTCACGGTTCAGAATGATAGGTTGTACACTGCTGAATGAAGGCAGAATATGAGATGTATTTCTTTCAGAGAGGTACTTTTGCTGCCTATGAAATTCGGGGAGAGGTGCTGTTCATGGGTGTTACTTAATACACTTAGCTCAGTATATTCTTCTGGGCATAGCCTACTGTGGGTATGCCCATGTTGTTTTACGCAGATGAAAGCAGTGCAGCTGTACTGCTACACAACACTGGGAGAGATGGTATGGGATCTTCTAGGATGTTGTATATATAATGCACATTTCTTCACAGTGATCTCCTGGATTCAGGAATTCAATGTGCTGGTAATGTCCTTGTTGCTTTATTCAGTTCATAGTGCAGTAGTATTTATCCACTCGGGATTTGTCACCTGTTTGTGTTGTTTTTTTTCCCCCTTTACTTTTTCTTAACTAGGAAATTCCAACTGGGCATGGGTTTGGGTCCAACAGAGACCCAGAGGAAAAGGTTCCAGTAAATAATTTTAAAGACACACCAACACAAATAAGAACACAATGAGCTTATAATTACTATTCTACTAAATCTCAACTCTGCAGAAACTGGTAGTAAAACCTGCTGGAATGATTATTTACTTATATTGAGTTTCTGTGTTGAGTTAGCAATCTAAAACTGAAAATTTGTCATACTAGTATCATCTTAACAGTCAAGAGTAATTTGACTTGTGGTGCAAACAGCACTATAAATCTTTTGAAAGCTCGAGTGGCATGACATAACTGCTGATAGAGGAGTTAAGGCTACCTATAAAAGAAATAATGACTGGACTGGTTGCATATGAGGGAACGGGTGAAATGTAGGCAAGAACTACGTTTCGGAGTGGAACCATAAGCCTGGGCATATGTAGAAGCTCCTGTAGGCACCATAAATGGTATCCAGTTCTAACAGCAGTATAAAGAAGACAACATACAAAATGTAGCATTACATATTAAGGCTCTGGCAAAACATTTGTAAACTACTGAGTTTACCTGTAGTGACTGCAAGCTAAGTAAACCAGGACAGAAATAGCCAACAGTGTGTGCATCAATAACGTACACAAACTTCCAGAACTCGCTCACATACATTACAAAGGTAAGTGTACTCCACATGTGGACAAACAGCAATAATCACATATAGTGTGTCTTACAGTGTGACTGGAATTTGGCAGGGGAGGTTGGGGGGGGGGTCAAATCCTAGACAGAGTTACAGTAGGATGGTGATGCTAAGAAAGCATGTAGATACGTAGATTAAAGGTTGACAAAACCTACTTTGCAAACACTACCAGGCAACAAAGACCTGTACAGTATACAGAAATGAAGCTGTACTTCAATGCTCAACAGAAAGAGCAGACAGTGACTTGGGTGCGCTAGCCTTCTGCGAGTCAAAACATAATTTCATCAGGAGTCAGAACATAATTTCCTGGAGATAAGGACCCTTTGGTAACTTAACTATCTTTTCCCAGAGAGAGTAACTAGCAGTTCCTTGAGCCATGGCATCACTCTGAAAATATCTGCCTGGCAGAGCACCACACAGGTCCAGTAGCTTACTGCCCAAATGCTCCATGAGTGCACTTTACTATCACACCAGTCACAGATGACACTCCCTTTATCAAATAGAAGAGTACTTGGTGAGTCACTGACTTTTCAGACACCTCAGGAGGAATTCATTCAGTCACAGGTTAGCTAAATAAGGTATTGTGCAAAAAAATTAAATTACTCCTACACATGACAGAATTTGACTGGAAATCAGGCACTTCAGCAAAAACAAAATGTACAGCCCTGAAAGAATAATAGGAGAAGCAGTCAACACTTACGGTGTAATACGCTTCAGCAACTCAGGACATCTTTTTGTATCGAAATGGCTCTTGGGCACCTCATGTAAAAAGTCCATTACATTTACTGTCTCTGCAAAAGAAAGATCCTATATGGAAGCTAAATTAGGAGGAATCCTTATACCCCAGAGTCAGTATCTAGTCCAAGAGAGATGTACTCTGGTCCATATAAGCTATGGGCACTTTGTTCTTATATGAAATTAAAGGTGGATGAGAGGAAGATGAAGCCCTTTTTAACTGAAATATGGGCATCTGCCTCACCACCACTAAAGCCCCAAAGCATCACAAAGTAGGCAGGAAATCACCCGTGGAACTCACTGCTAAAACATTAAGAGTCTCCAGAGCTGTAAGTGAAAAAAAATCCGGTCTGTTGTCCTGAAATGTGTATGTAGGAAATAATCTGAGGAATGGGATAAGGCACTGGACACCATTTTAACAATGGGAATGAATATAAAAAGCAGAATGTCCCAAGCAATGCTTCTTCTCATAGAAAGCCCTACTGAGGTTGTAAGGCGGTAGGGGGCACAATAAAAGCAGCATGGACTTCAAGCTAAAGAGCAGAGTAACTAATCTTAACTCCGCAGCTGCACAATAGTCTGGGCCCCCTGAATGGTGGCACCTTCACATGTAAAGCAATCATGAACGGTACAATTTTGGATTTCCTACTTTTTCCCTGGGTGGGTGTATATTACGTTACTGAACTTTTAAAAGTTCGAACGTCATATGGTTGACACCATATAACTGATCTTTTAAAAGTTTGAATGTTTCAACGGAGATCTCCGTACAGTGTGGAATGGGAAGATTTCCCTTTCCTGCACTGCAGTAGATCTTGGAGTTGGTATATTTAAAGAGCGGGGGGGGGGATGTGGGGGCATAGCCCCCCACAATGGGGGGTGCAGGGGTCTTGCTCCCTGCTTAAAACAGTCAGCTATTTTTTTTTCTATTTATTTTTTTTTTTAGCTTTTCAAACTTTTAAAAGTTCGATCATATGACTTCGACCATATGACGTTTGAACCTTTAAAGATTCTATAACGTAATATACACCCTTTCCTGTGCTGCTCCCATTTTTTTAAACATTTTTAATAAATTATAACTAAAACAATGATATAGGTATACATACATAATAGAAAAGAAAATGAACCATAATGATGTTTTCATTATTTTCATGCAGCATGCATATGTTTTCTTTTTAACAATTATCATCCATTCCAACACTGCATAAATTGCTCAATTCCTACCTTCCCTTAAACCTCACTCCTCCTACTGATCATTTTGGATGCATTTTCTCATGAATTCCATTTATTTCTATGTAACTGAATCATTCCCTTTTCTAAACACCCTACCTACAGTTCTTTTATCTGCTTTAAAAATTTCAATACCAGTGGCTTTAGATTTTGATTTCTATTTTCTAGTAATTACTTTTCTGGCAGCCAACAAAAGTAAAATTAGTAAGGCCTTACTGTGTGTAAACAATTCAGATCCTATGTCTCAGCTCAAAACAATTTCTTTAGTTGTAAATATGTTCCCTCAACACTTCTAACAAAGAATTCTGTAGGGAATTTTCAGCATCAGCAAGCTCAATACATTCCCCAAAACATTTTGCCATTTACCTCTTTCTTTCCCATCACACCTCCAGCATTTGCTGTCTTCCTAAGGAAACACACTATGAAGTCTGCTTAGGATATAGAAATACCTTTGCAAATACTTACAAGTAAAACCTTAAATCTTCTGGACTTTTTTGCAGACTTGGGAGCCATACTGATATCCTCCCATTATTCATTGGCAAATTTTCTTTCCAGTCTCTCTTCACAACCTTTTATAATTTTCACAGATTGATTCTTATAGTTACTATGCAACACTTTAAAAACCCTACTGATTATCCCTTTCTTAGCACCAGTTTCTTTTCCAGACTCAACTAAAAACTTTTTCAGAGCTGGTCTTTCTCTCAGCACTCCACTATCCTTCTCTAACCTACAGTCTTTTCGACCTCATTCCATTCTATTATGCTTTTGTTTCTACTTATCTGTTTCCCAATAGCTTAGTTCATTTGCCATTTTTTTTCAGTAAACTCATGCTCATTTTGTCCGTTTTCTACACCCCTACTTACAGTTAATCATATTAGCAAAATCTCATTTCTCCATTCCCATGTTGGCTCTCTTTCTTCCTTCTTAACTTTCAAAGGAACCTGAAGACATCCCTGTTGATTAATTATCCATCAACCTTTTATCACTTCTTCCTATCTTAGCTATTAATTCTTGAACCTTATCTTCCTTTGACCTTAGGTATAATTAAGTCTTCTACAAATACTTCCATTTGTGCATTTTTTCTTGGTCCACCAGGCATCTGCTTTATACAAACTTTCATATAATTTCCAATATATCCCTAATACCTCTAAAGCATCTCTGTTTAGCTTGTCATAAGCTCTCTTTAAGTTTGGCAACAACTCTTTCCTGCTTTCTGCTGCCTAAATGACCGTGCTAACAACTTTTTGTGCTCTGGACTTGTTTATCAAAAATACTTACTTAACAGCAACCTTTCTAAACTCGCATATTATGCACATGCTACTTTTATTTCCCTTTAGCACTCATCACTTGCTCATTGTTTTGTTCCGAGGGATTCACCTTCTTCTACAATGTGTTACCTTTTGTCAAATCCTCTAAATAATTCCAGTTACGTCTTCCTTATCTTTCTCTCTCTTATTTCTACCATAACTCCACTTCCATTTGACTCTACTCCCTAGCTATCCCTTCTGTGGAATTTCCTATTTACTTTAATAACCCATGAATCATTTCCACTACCTATTCCTTATTTTTCTTTCTTTTAACTGCTAACTAGGAAAGTGCCAGTGTCTCACTTTTACTTCATTACTTTGCACATTTACCTTTGTGTTTCTTAGTGCATAATTTGAAATAGTTATATGTGTTTCAAAGCTTTCATACAATTTATACCAAGTCAAACCCAGTTATTATACCTTGGAGAATAATATGTACATTCTGTCAGTGTTCCTGCTATTAAATGTGCATCATCCATTCAAAACAGTTTTAAATATTTCTTCAGAAATGTACCCTATTTTTATACCTTCCCTTCTACATTCATGTGATACATCCTGACTATTTCAAATGAGGTTCCAGTGCCTACCTATAAATAAAATTCCCTACTGAAAGATAATTATTTATCCCAAATTTCTTTTAAGATCCATAATAGTAGTTCTAGCTGGAATATAAACGCATGCCAGTGTAATCTTCCTACCCTGCCAACAACCCTTTGCTATACCACAAATTTAGAAGCAAGCCAAGAAAAACCAGGAAAAGAAGCTCCGAGACCGTGAAATGAAGACAATAATTCGTAAAAAAGGCAGATCCTTTATTCCGTACTGAGTAATAAAAATCCAAAGGTCAGCAAATTGAAAACAGCAATATCAGACAAGCGCTTTCGCTTGGGTAATGCCAAGCTTTTTCAAGTCAGAAACAGTTTCCTTCAAAGAGGCGACTGTTTAAATAAAAGGTCTTAATTAGTCACATGTTAAATTACAGCTGGATTTCATTAAAAAACAGTTTAAAATGTCATGAGCAGATAGATAAACAGATCAGTCAGGTGTACATAAAATATATTTAACATCTGCATTGCTTATACATAACTAGTGGACCATATTGGTATCATTTTAAAATTACATACTTGGATTATCCAACAAAAGGAAGAACCAGTATTAAAAGTGTAAATGGAAATGGAAATAGGGGTTATGTGTGGACCAAGTGGATTTGAGATCAGCAATTCTGAGTGAGATGAGGGTGTGTGTAATACAGTTTTGTTGATCTTAGAATTAATATTGTAATACACGTAGAAGTTACCCAATTAATGAGTTGTGAGAAGTGTATGAAATGTACATGAAGTAGTGTGTAAGGTGGGAATGTGGTGAAACATGCTACAGCCTGGCCCTTCTGAGCTTCAATACTGAGCCTATGCTAAGTGTGCCATTTAACCCCGGGGGCCTTCCTGCATCTAACCTGAGCTGCCAAATCAGCTCCCTGTATTCCAAGGTTGATTCCCAGTCCCCTCCTCTAGTGCTGGGATTCACTTGTTCAAGGATCATGAAGGACAGTTTGTAGTTGGGACATGTAAGTGAGTGTTTGAAAAAGGCATTACTTTCCTTTTTCTTTTCAATATCATAGATATGTTCATACAACCTTTTCCTGAATTCTCTCTCGGTCTTACCTATATAAAAGGCGCCACAGGTGGTGCAGAGCCCAATGTAAACAACTCCTTTGGTTGCACAAGAAAAGTGACCAGGGGATCTGATGCAAGTATGTCTAGATTTTAAGTAGATGTAGGATTTATTAATAATAAAAGGACATTGCTTGCAGGCACCACATTTGAAGGTGCCTTTGTTGTGTTGTGAGTTGTGAGTTGTTGTGGTAAGTTTTTTCTCAAAGATTCCTTTGAGGTTTTGCCCCCTCTTCCTCACAAAGTTAGGTTTGTCCGGAATGATGTTCCTAAAGTCGTCATTGCCGGCCAGTACAAACCAATATTTGGATACAATGGTTTCAATTTGTTCAGAGTTGTCAGAAAAAGTGTAAATAAAGTTGCCATCCTTTTCTTTGTTCTTTTGTTGTGTGAGGTTGGGAATCTGCGCTTGTGTACATCCAAGCAGTGGGGGGTATAAGGTGTCTCTTTTGGCAAGAATTTCATCCGTTAGTGAATTTAGCAAGTTGTCAGGATAACCTCTTTCGGTGAACATACAGTGTAGAGTCTGAGTCTCTTCTAGAAAGTCGGAAAGTCTGCTGCACATTCTTGATGCTCTTATGAGTTGGCCCTTTACTATGCCCTTCTTTTGATAAAACGGATGCTGACTCTCATAGTGCAGTAAAGAGTTTGAAAAAGTAGGTTTCCTGTAGACCTTGGAGTATAATTCCAAAGATTGGGGGTCCCTGCAGATAGTAACATCAAGGTAATGCAATTCTTCATGGCTAATGTTGTGTGTGAAGGTCAGAAAATCCGTGGTGTTGTTGATGTGTTCCAGGAAACTCGATAATTGGTCTTCGGTGCCTTTCCAAATGAGGCAGATGTCATCAAGGTATCTGCAGTAAAAGGTGAGAAACTGTGCCCAAATCGTGCCAAATATGTGCTCCTGTTCCCATCTGTGTAGTACCACGTTGGCATAATTGGTAGCACAGGAGGCCCCCATCGCCACTCCTTTTAACTGCTTGAAAAGTTCCCCATTGAAGAAAATAAAGTTGTTGTTTAAGACCGTGTTCATCATATCAATGATTAAATTGATGAAATTGTTGCCCAAATTGGTTTCTTTGGTAAAAAAATCAGTAAACCAATCTAACCCAATGGAATGGGGAATGCTGGAGAAAAGGTCTTTGATGTCAATGGTGACCAAAAAGGAGGAGGGGGGGCAATTGGTAACAGGGAAAAGTTTCAAAAATTCCCATGAGTCTTTACACACGTGGGTAAGAGCATGGGTGTGTTGTTTAGTGACATAGTCAATAAACTTGGCAATAGGCTCAGTCGCACCCCCTGCACCCGAGACAATGGGTCTAAAGGTCAACGGGCTGATGCCCTTGTGGGTCTTTGGGATTCCAAAGATGACTGGAATAGTTGGTTTGTTAACAATCAAGAAGTTGTAGAGTTTTTCGTTTATGAATCCCTGTAGCAAGTTGTCATACAAGGAAGATTTAATTTTTGCAAGTGCAATATTGTATTCATTTCGAGAAATGAAACAGTATTGGGTGTCATCATGCAGAACATGGTGCATACTAGCCTCGTAAGCGGACTCGTACATGAGAACCACACCCCCACCTTTATCGGGTTTCATAATTCTAATATGTTCTTCAAACAATTTGTTGATGTATTCAAAATCATCAGTGTTCAAGTTTGTTAAGTGCGGTCTGGTGGGGTTGTCATACATGTTACGCAAATCCTGTTCAATTAGTTCCTCATACAACCTAAGAAGTGGGTGTGTGGGGGGGTTAAAAGTACTTTTCCTGCACAGTCCTGTGGGTTGCCAAATTTGTCCTTTAAAGAAGTGTTTGAGGTTAAGTCCTCTAATGAATAGCTTGAGGTCAACTAATAACTGGGCCAAGTTTGCTCTGTTAGTGGGGACAAAATGAAAACCTTTTGTGAAAAGGTTGAAAGCTGTGTCATTGACTACAAGGTCTGTGTAATTATAAATGATAAAATCATTGTTCCTATAAATGGTGCAGTTGGCATGTTTGGTTATAGTGATGTTGGTACTAGACAGGACAATATGGTCCATAGGTTCAGTGCAGGGGCAGATATCATTGGAGGGATTTGCTACATCATGAATATAGTTTTCTAACATTGTTTTTCATTTCATAAGGTTTTCATTTTGTCCCCACTAACAGAGCAAACTTGGCCCAGTTATTAGTTGACCTCAAGCTATTCATTAGAGGACTTAACCTCAAACACTTCTTCAAAGGACAAATTTGGCAACCCACAGGACTGTGCAGGAAAAGTACTTTCAACCCCCCCACACACCCACTTCTTAGGTTGTATGAGGAACTAATTGAACAGGATTTGCGTAATATGTATGACAACCCCCCCAGACCGCACTTAACCAACTTGAACACTGATGATTTTGAATACATCAACAAATTGTTTGAAGAACATATTAGAATTATGAAACCCGATAAAGGTGGGGGTGTGGTTCTCATGTACGAGTCCGCTTATGAGGCTAGTATGCACCATGTTTTGCATGATGACACCCAATACTGTTTCATTTCTCGAAATTAATACAATATTGCACTTGCAAAAATTAAATCTTCCTTGTATGACAACTTGCTACAGGGATTCATAAACGAAAAACTCTACAACTTCTTGATTGTTAACAAACCAACTATTCCAGTCATCTTTGGAATCCCAAAGACCCACAAGGGCATCAGCCCGTTGACCTTTAGACCCATTGTCTCGGGTGCAGGGGGTGCGACTGAGCCTATTGCCAAGTTTATTGACTATGTCACTAAACAACACACCCATGCTCTTACCCACGTGTGTAAAGACTCATGGGAATTTTGAAACTTTTCCCTGTTACCAATTGCCCCCTCCTCCTTTTGGTCACCATTGACATCAAAGACCTTTTCTCCAGCATTCCCCATTCCATTGGGTTAGATTGGTTTACTGATTTTTTTACCAAAGAAACCAATTTGGGCAACAATTTCATCAATTTAATCATTGATATGATGAACACGGTCTTAAACAACAACTTTATTTTCTTCAATGGGGAACTTTTCAAGCAGTTAAAAGGAGTGGCGATGGGGGCCTCCTGTGCTACCAATTATGCCAACGTGGTACTACACAGATGGGAACAGGAGCACATATTTGGCACGATTTGGGCACAGTTTCTCACCTTTTACTGCAGATACCTTGATGACATCTGCCTCATTTGGAAAGGCACCGAAGACCAATTATCGAGTTTCCTGGAACACATCAACAACACCACGGATTTTCTGACCTTCACACACAACATTAGCCATGAAGAATTGCATTACCTTGATGTTACTATCTGCAGGGACCCCCAATCTTTGGAATTATACTCCAAGGTCTACAGGAAACCTACTTTTTCAAACTCTTTACTGCACTATGAGAGTCAGCATCCGTTTTATCAAAAGAAGGGCATAGTAAAGGGCCAACTCATAAGAGCATCAAGAATGTGCAGCAGACTTTCCGACTTTCTAGAAGAGACTCAGACTCTACACTGTATGTTCACCGAAAGAGGTTATC
Organism: Protopterus annectens; assembly: GCF_019279795.1. NCBI lineage: Eukaryota > Metazoa > Chordata > Ceratodontiformes > Protopteridae > Protopterus > Protopterus annectens. The sequence goes on along the minus strand of NC_056728.1, from coordinate 621,521,867 downwards.
CTGACAACTTGCTAAATTCACTAACGGATGAAATTCTTGCCAAAAGAGACACCTTATACCCCCCACTGCTTGGATGTACACAAGCGCAGATTCCCAACCTCACACAACAACAGAACAAAGAAACGGATGGCAACTTTATTTACACTTTTTCTGACAACTCTGAACAAATTGAAACCATTGTATCCAAATATTGGTTTGTACTGGCCGGCAATGACGACTTTAGGAACATCATTCCGGACAAACCTAACTTTGTGAGGAAGAGGGGGCAAAACCTCAAAGAAATCTTTGAGAAAAAACTTACCACAACAACTCACAACTCACAACACAACAAAGGCACCTTCAAATGTGGTGCCTGCAAGCAATGTCCTTTTATTATTAATAAATCCTACATCTACTTAAAATCTAGACATACTTGCATCAGATCCCCTGGTCACTTTTCTTGTGCAACCAAAGGAGTTGTTTACATTGGGCTCTGCACCACCTGTGGCGCCTTTTATATAGGTAAGACCGAGAGAGAATTCAGGAAAAGGTTGTATGAACATATCTATGATATTGAAAAGAAAAAGGAAAGTAATGCCTTTTTCAAACACTCACTTACATGTCCCAACTACAAACTGTCCTTCATGATCCTTGAACAAGTGAATCCCAGCACTAGAGGAGGGGACTGGGAATCAACCTTGGAATACAGGGAGCTGATTTGGCAGCTCAGGTTAGATGCAGGAAGGCCCCCGGGGTTAAATGGCACACTTAGCATAGGCTCAGTATTGAAGCTCAGAAGGGCCAGGCTGTAGCATGTTTCACCACATTCCCACCTTACACACTACTTCATGTACATTTCATACACTTCTCACAACTCATTAATTGGGTAACTTCTACGTGTATTACAATATTAATTCTAAGATCAACAAAACTGTATTACACACACCCTCATCTCACTCAGAATTGCTGATCTCAAATCCACTTGGTCCACACATAACCCCTATTTCCATTTCCATTTACACTTTTAATACTGGTTCTTCCTTTTGTTGGATAATCCAAGTATGTAATTTTAAAATGATACCAATATGGTCCACTAGTTATGTATAAGCAATGCAGATGTTAAATATATTTTATGTACACCTGACTGATCTGTTTATCTATCTGCTCATGACATTTTAAACTGTTTTTTAATGAAATCCAGCTGTAATTTAACATGTGACTAATTAAGACCTTTTATTTAAACAGTCGCCTCTTTGAAGGAAACTGTTTCTGACTTGAAAAAGCTTGGCATTACCCAAGCGAAAGCGCTTGTCTGATATTGCTGTTTTCAATTTGCTGACCTTTGGATTTTTATTACTCAGTACGGAATAAAGGATCTGCCTTTTTTACGAATTATTGTCTTCATTTCACGGTCTCGGAGCTTCTTTTCCTGGTATACCACAAATTTACCACTCTTGTCTTCCTTTTCCACTTCTATCACTGTTGGAGAATTTCTCACAACCAGTAGTATTACTCCACTTATTCTGTCTCCAATACTCTGCTGAATGTCCATTCAGAAATATTTTTTTTCCAAACAGACATGCTGATTTCTATCAAAATGTGTCTCCTCTAACATTGCTATTTAAACCCTGTGCATCCTAGTATAATTCAATACTCACTGCCTTGTGTACACCTGCAATGCAATTTGCATTCCATATTACAATTGATAAGGCATCGATTCTGATAAATAAACTATTAGCTTCACATATTCTGTATGACAGTTCTTTTGACTATGTTTCCAACTTACATGCCCACGCTAATCCTTAAAAGGTCCATCTTGCATGCAGTTGCTGCTCCTCAACTTCTTGAACCCACGTCACATTTTCCAAACATTTTAATTCGATAAAAACACTCAAAAAAAATCTGAACACATTTTCAAACTCCAACTCATTTTAACTCACAGCAAACACACAAAACTATACATACATTTCAAAAAGTGAAGCTACTCAAGCACATAGAAGCAGCTGCCCCAAAAAGCCACCTACACCCACATGCTTTTATTCTAAAGTAAGGTTTTGTCATGCTGGAAGTATATGCCATAGCCAGTGTTCCCTCTTGCATTGATACCATCCGTCCTTGTGCCATCTCTATTTCTCTCCCAGATGTGAAAAATGGCTTGTGTATGCTCACTTAACTTACTTTTAACCTTCCAAAAACAGCATGACTATCCTTAAACAAATAAATTAAATTGTGCACTATTATATTTAATACTGAAGTACTATGGCTGCTGGGGATGGAATTTGTACAGCCTTGTAGCAAAGTAAAATTGCTTTAGCGGTTACCACAGTTTCTGCAGTCATCTGCCAAGTAAAATACTGGCTTTTTCTAGTATACTTATGTTGCAATTGGTTATAAGAACCCTCACTATCCCTGGAATCTTTCTTATGTAAAAATCTGTACTTAACTCATTGTACATTTTTGAAAAAAAAAAAAAGTCAAACAGTTTTGCTTCTGTAATGCCAGTATATCCAAATAGTAAATTACTATATGACATTAAGCAAGATTTGAATCAATGAGTCTGTCGTACCCTGAACTTGAGCAGTCTAAGATTCTTTTTTAAATCTTCCATGGTAACACTGTGAGGAGGTGTAAATAGCAGCAAAGTGCTGCCATCACTGGCAACGCAGTCATCTGGAGGGCACAGTTAGGTGTATAACCTGGATGGCAATGTGAGAGCCCATTGTGGGGTTCAGAGGCACTGCCTGCATCAACACTGCTGGTTCCAAACAAGACTGCTAATTCTAAAGAGTAGAAAAATAACACTGCAATCAATAGTACTGTCATGTTCTCCCCAAAAAGAATGGTTACTTTCACAACAAATTCAAAGAATGGGGCTGTGATATGGGCTAGTGCCAGCATAGTCAGCTGGAGTTCTGTAAAGAATGATATGTCCTTTGAATATCAAACTGATTTATATAAGACGCTTGTGTTACAAATGCATTAGACCTGTATGGCATTCGAAAATCAAAATGTGTTTGTAAAGTTGCCAGTGTTAAATAAATGTATCAACAGTGGGTCCTGCTGGACAGAGCAGGAATATACATGTGAGACTGTATGTATAAATGTTAGCAAAGGACAATGGAAGAGAAGGGGTTAACAGCTAGCTTACTTCAAGAAAAATACTGTTAATTTAACCACCTGTTGGGTCATGGAAGTGCTTATCTCACAGCTCTGAATAGGACCGGAGATGGCATGTCTGGAAGAAGCTTTTGTTCATTAACTCAGTAAAAAGAGGGGAAGCACCAGGCACTGCCATAAATATTAGCAAAGCTTTAAATATGCATCTCATCACATCTAAGCTAACATCATGTCTCAAGTATCAAAGGGGAACAGTGTGAGACCCTAGAGTCAGGTGACCAGATGAAGTCATTCTGCCAGCCATCTTGAAAATATTAGATAATACAAAGAGAAATCCCTCAGTATTGAGTATTTTGTCTTGAGCTAACAACAAGGATCATTCACCACATCATCTGCCTTACTCTATTAAGTATGGAATAGTAATTCTCATAGACTCAGTCAAGATAATATAGTGAAGCTAGTTTAGATACTGTTTTTCTTTAGTTGTCCGAGTCTGTCCATCAATGCTATTTTCAATATTTCCTCTGATTTGAACGCTGTGGTTTACTATAAATATATATTCAGTATTTTCATGCACTTTTATTATTAAATATATTTAAAACTTTTATTGTGACTGGTCTTTTAGGAAGTATTTAACCTTTCGAAGTGCTTATATTTGTTTGGTGACACTGTGTGGGCCACTACAGAAGGCCTAACTGTCTTGGTCAACTACTACCATTTGTATTAGTATTAATATTATACAATATAATTGGACACCCTTTGTTAAGGGTCTTAGAGTAGCTGATTGTGGAGTGTCTGGTGGCAGGGATAACTACCTTATACTCTGGGCAGAAAGGGGCACAGCAAGTAAATCTGTGCCAGCCTTTCTCAGTTAGGTGTGTGTTTGGAATCAGACCTCACAGAGTGTGTGTGTGTGTGTGTGTGTGTGTGTGTGTGTGTGTGTGTGTGTGTGTGTGTGTGTGTGTGTGTGTGTGTGTGAGCTACTAGGAGCAGAAACATGAAGCAGTCAGCTACTTGGAGTAGAAACATGAAGAACTGGTTTCATTGAGAAGGTGCTGGAGGACTTGGCTTGGACACTACAGCGATACAAGTGGGGAGTCTTACTGGGCCCCTGGAGGGAGACAGATATAAAGAAACCCAGACCCCAAGCTGATTGTGTTCCCTGTGTGCTCTTGATGAAAATTGTACTTGGTGCAGAGAGATGCATCTGGAAATACTGAGTGTATCCATTTGTATTCCACGTGAACATCTCTCTCTAGTGTCAGTGGTGAAGATTCAGACTTCTTGATTACTGGTTCAGTGTGGGGACTCACAGGAAAAGGAGAGGAAAGATGGAGGACAAGTTTGTAAAGTGAGTCCACCCTAACACTACGTTGCCCAAGAAGGATGACAGAGGGGATGGGTGGAGACGGAACACAGCTGCATTAATCAAGCATCTACAGTTATGGTAAGTTCTTAACAGACTGCATTAAGTTCATTACACTATTCACTACAGTAGTCCACATGAATGGTATAAATTCCCAGCAGTGAATCTGTGGGTGGTTGGCCCCGATAGTTTATGCTGTCAGATGTGCAGTAATCTGGCTGGAGTGCTCTACAGTACCTTTCTCTTGGTCATTAGAACCATATCTAAAGAAAACACTCTTGGTTCTGTTCTTGCCACACTTCACATAAAGAAGAACCAATATTGTCTGGGACTGAAGAAGGTTATCATAATTAATTTTGGCCTTTCTTTCTTGATTTTATGTTATGCAGTACCCTGGGGATCGGGGTTAAAGTGGGAATGTGTAAAGAAACTACAGAAATAGACCTTTTAAATTTAAAGAGAAGGCATCTAGTCTCCAGACTGGTGAAACTGTTGTTCTAAAGCAGAACCTTTTCAGCTGTCCATTTCCTGAGGAAGCAAAAAGACCTACTTTTGACACATTACACTTACTGGTAAGATCCAAAAAGATTTTTCTGTTTAGCATTCATTCTTGTGTGGTTCAGGATGAATGTCAAAACATTCTCTTATGATGCCACATAGGTTGCTCTGAAAGTCAAGCACAGATAATCTCCCAAGCCTGCACTTCCAATCTGCATAAGATAATAGGAATGGATCCCACTTTGCTTGACATGCCAAATGACTGTGCTGTTGCTTCTAAGTATATGGAGGGTCACCTGTGATTTTAATGCTAAGACAACAGCCATCATTTATTTCACATTTAAGCATTTCTTATATTTTCATAATCATATATCCTGGACTTTCAAAGATCCCACGTGACCCAAGGCTACACTGAAGGTATATGTAGTGATAATACAAATTCAAAAGGCTGGTCTGACAAGTGACACTAGGATGAGTTATACTTGCTTTATCCAAAATGACAGTATTCTTTAGGTAGGATAGAATGAGACTGGGACTTCCTGTGGCTGGGAATGCTTGCACCACCCATTCCTGAGATACAAATGTAACTTCCTCTGTGTAGTAGTGCTAGTGTAATCAGCAGAAAACATGATGCTGTGTAATCCAGAACCCTAAGAAACTCCCTTGTTATGATCACTTCCTTCTGTAGCGTTGTCCAGAGAAAGAAGGTAAAACAGAGAACATTGTCCTCTGGGAAGAAGGACCACTGCAGTTTTGTTTCTAACACCACCTCTAGGAACACTACTTTCTTGGCTGGAGTCAAATTTAACTTCAGAAGGTTCAGAGACAGAGACAGACAGAGAGTCAGTCTCTTAAAACATCCTAGGGTGAAGGACAGGGCCTTCTGAATCACTTCCATGAAGTTTACCAGAAACAAGCAGTCATCTAGGTAGATATGTACTACCCTTTGTCCTGCAAAAGACTATAACTAGAGCCAGGTATTTTGCATAACTACAGGTGCAGTAGACGAGCCAAAGGGTAGAGAGATCAACTGGTCAAAATCTTCCCCTGCTGCAACTATTAGGAATCTTCTGTAGCCCTTAACAATGGCAATATGTATGAAGGCTTCCTTTAAAGCCCAGGGTGCCCATGAAGGACTGGTGAAATACTAGATGTAGAGGGCCCTGAAGGGCCAGCATTTTGAAATGCAGAGTAATCAAGAACTTGTTTAGCCTTAACATATCTAAAATAGGACTCAACATACCTTCTTTTCTGGGCGCCAAGTAGTTTTAAACATCTTCAAATACTCCAGGGAGGTAGAAAAAAAAGTAAGGTTCAGTTTGGTATTAGGGAGGGGAAGGGGTAGCCTTGGTGTGTCACAACTATTCTCCTGAGGGCCCCAAAGCTTCTCCTTAGAATCTGCTTGCCATTTTGTTTCTGTACCTTTATCTTTTTCCCTTGATGGTCTAGAGAACATAGGACTCACAGGGGTAATGACTGCCACACTTAAGTGTCTCCTAGCAAAAAAGCTACTTAACTGATTGCATAGCCTTTTTTTCCCTCTTCTTCTTTCGACTTTTCCCAGTTAGGGGTCGCCACAGCGGATCACATGTCCGCTCATGATTGGCAGTGGAGTTTTACGGTGTCGAGTTGCCAGCCCGGCACCCAACCTTCCACAGAAGGCACACACTTGCACCTAGGGTCAATTTAGAGTGTCCATTTTAGTGTGTGTATGTCCCGGTGTGTGTTGGGGAGGCATTCAAAAAGCAGTTCATAGTTTCATAGTATAGTACTAGGCTATCTGCCCTGGGGCATTTGTAAGCCTAGCCATAGTGATGTGGTTTTTGCCACCCCATGAAATGGTACAAAAATGTACAGATAAAATCTAGAATACTGTGCCTCTGTCTAGTAGTGACACAGTGAAGGTCCCCTTATATAATAGAATTAGTTTACTGTGCCCCTGTCAAGCAGTGACACAGATGTGACCCCTGGGGTAAACTTACGATCTCCCATCCACTCATCAAGATTTCTCTTGAAGAGAGTCAGTGAGGGGCTCTGCCTAATATGAACTGGGATCCTGTTCCAAAGCATGGGAAGCCTCTGGGTTATGAATCTATCCCTCCAGCATGTCCTATTCATACTTGTGCCGAGGTTTAAGTCTTTAGCTCTCGTGGTCCTGATGGATTTGGATTTTTTGAGGTGGAGCATGTCCATCAGATCCTGATTGGACATGGCCTTGTACGTCAGGCAGAGATCACCTCTGAGCAGGCAGTATGCTACTGAATAGAGCTGAAGTTTCTTTAGTCTGGCAGAATAAGACATATGTTGGAGACCCTTGATCCTTTTGGTGAGGTACTTTTGTGGTCTCTCCAGCTGTTGCAAGTGCCAGGTGAGGTACATACAAAATGGGGCATTGTACTCAATCATGGGTCTGATGAGGGAGGAATATAGGGGTACAATGACATCCTTGGATCTGGATGTGAAACCCTTCATGATGAGGTGTGCAAAGTAGAATGTTTTTCTAACCACTTTGGCAACGTGGGTGTCAAATGAGAGGTCGCTGTCTACTTGGGTCCCTAGGTCTCTGATTACTTTTTCCATACTCAGTGGGTTGCTGTCTATGTGATAATTTGTGGGTACTTTGTTTTTTCCAAAAGGGATAACTATACATTTTTTGGCATTTAGTTTAAGGCCGTGACTACGGCACCAGTTGTCCGTTTCAGTGAGGCCTTTTTGTAGGATGTGTGTATCTGCTGGTGTATCGACTATGGCACCTAGTTTGCAGTCATCTGCGAACTTGGTCAGCCACAGCCCTCCCATGTTTGCTTTAACATCTGAGAAATAAATGCCGAACAAGAGGGGTCCCAGGACAGATCCCTGTGGGACACCACTTGTGACCGGCTTTGAGTCCGACATTGCTCCAGCGATTTTAACTTTATGGGTTCTGTCCTTTAGCCAGTTTGCAACCCATCTAGTGACATAAGGGTTTACTTTTAAGCTGTTTAGCTTATCTATGATGCCTGAGTGGGGTATTGTGTCGAAGGCCTTAGCCAAGTCCAGGTATGCTGTATGGACTGCTTTGCCCTCATCAATGGCTCTAGTGACTGTTTCGAAAAAGTCAACCAGGTTTAAAAGGCAGGATCTGCCCTTTACAAAGCCGAACTGGGTGGGGTCAAGCATCTGTAGGTCCCCTATGTCTCCGTTTATGAGTTCCATAATGATTCTTTCCATAGCTTTGCAGACCAGGCTAGTCAAGCTTATGGGGTGGTAGTTTCCAGGGTCTGTAGAGGCAGGCCCCTTGTGGAGTGGGACCACTGTTGCTGTACGCCAGTGTTCAGGTACATATCCCAAAGTAAGGCTAAGGTTAAATAGCATTTTTATGTGTGGGTTTAGCTCCTCTTGGAGTTCACGTAACACGCACCCCGGGATACCGTCAGGTCCCATTGATGCTGTGTTTTTTGCTTTGTTTAGGGCGGTTCTCACTTGGACATCTGAGGTGACAGGGAGATTACATTCAGCTGGGATAAGTATTTCTTCTTTTGGGGGTGAAGGAGGCGAGAAATTTGCACTGAACCTGTCAGCCAGAATGTTAGCAATATCTGTGGGTTCAGTGTATTTTTGTTGTTGTGAACCAACTCTGAGCATATCTGAGGGTTTCCACCAGGTTTCTAACATAGCTAAAGAAGGCTTTGTGGTTATCTTTAGTGTCCTTAGCGATTTTTCTCTCAAAGATTGCCTTGGATGTTTTTATGAGAGAATGTAGTTTTCTGCTAATGTTGATCAGAGATGTCTTCCCTTCATGGGATTTCGCTCTGACGTGCAGTAGCTTCCTTCTTTTGTTATACAATTTGTTTATGGCTGAGGTCCACCAGACAGGACGCTTACATTTGGTGGAGAGGGACTTGGATTTGTTTGGGATTGCATGATCCATGCATTCTTGGAGATGTCCATATAAAGTATTTGTGAAGGATTCGGCATTGTGGGATGTGATATCCACTGGCACAGTGGGCTTAAAGGATACCATCTCAGTCTTAAGAAGAGTGAAGTCTGCTTTTGAGAAGTTTTTCACTGTGGTCTTTTGTGCTGGGGGTGGAGGTGGGATATGTATATCCAGGGTGATTAGTTTGTGGTCAGATCTCACTAGTGAGTGGTATACTTCCGGTGTGGAGCATTTTGTCCCCATGTTTGTGATGATCAGGTCTAGTATATTATCTCCCCTAGTGGGAGAGGTGACTAGTTGTTCCAGTGCATTTGAATTTATGAATTCCAGGAACCTTAGGGCTAGAATAATGCACCCAATCTATGTTTGGGTAGTTGAAGTCTCCCAGTATGATGGTATTTTGTGATACATTCATATCCTCCAATGTCTTCAGGAAGGCTGAGTGGTGTTCTTGAGATTGGGAGGGTGGTCTGTAACATGCTACCAGTTGCATAGCAGTTTTGCCTATGGTTAGTTGCACCTGTATGGTCTCTGATGCTTCATGTGTTGCTACTAACCTGGAGGTGTGGGTGTCCTTTATGAATATGGACACTCCCCTCCTTTTGTGGTTCGGCCTGGGTTTGGGGGACGAAAAGCATGATACGAGGTATAGCCTGGTAAAGCTGGGGTGCTCTCAGGAGCCTTGAACCAGGTTTCAGTTACTGCACAGACGTCAATGTTCTCCATGCTGAGGAGTGCATCAAGTGCCTGCATCTTGAGATTTAGACTTTTGGCGTTGAGCAGCATTACCCTTAGTTTTTTTCCATTTTTGTTTTCTAAGGAGGTGGGTTTGTCTTTTGAGCCTTGCCTAAAAAAGGCACTATGGGGGTGGCAAGAGCCTTAGCCAATATCCGGAAGCCCAGTGGTGACAGGTGTAAGCCATCCCTTGCGAAGCAGCGTGGCCTGTCCAACATATCATCCCAGGCAGACAGACATTGGATCCCCTTAGAATGACACCAGTACTTGAGCCAATTGTTAAACCTGATCATCTTGTCTTTGTATTGTGGTATCATTCTTGGGGAGGGCAAGATGCTGCTCAGGGTCAGGGTCATACCAGCCTGGGCTACATAATCGGAGAGCTCCTCTATGTCTCTTTTCATGTAGTCCAGGGAGGTACGTCTCAGGTCATTCACACCAGCATGGACAATGACGGAGTCATATTTGTACTTGCTTTGGAGTGACCTGAGTGCATGTGTTATGTGGCGGATCCTAGCTCCCGATAGACAGCTCACAGTCACCTTCTCCTTGTTCAGCCTGGTCAGTGGGACATCAGTGTGTCTGACTATGGAGTCACCTATTACTAGTGTATCAGGCAAGGTGTATGGCCTTAAGGGCTGCGATTGGTTGACACACTGATTTAATGAAGTATGTGTTGCATGTGTTTTGTTTTGAGGTGGTGGATTTTTGGATGCCTGCTTTGGGAGCCTCTGTTGTTTTGGTAAGTTTTTTATTAGAGCCTCCGAGTATGTCTTTGTGTTTTTATGTGTTTGGTTTGCAGTTGTGGTAGGTCTATGTGGGACTGGGATTGTTATGTGTGTGGTTGCCATCTCCTCCTGTCTGGTCATGCCAGTCCTGAGTTGAGAGAGTTCAGCCTCCAGTTTGGCTATATAGTTGCATCTCTCACATGTATTTGTGTTAGTTGGGAGGAGGAGAGGGTTGTCTGTGTACGAGACAATTGTAGCATTGTCTCAAGATGCCCAGATTGACCAGCTGAACTGGAGACGACGCCAGTAATCTACCACTCGACATGCTAGAACAGTATAAGGGAGTGGTATACCTTTAAGGGAAGTGGGTATTCACAGGGGTGGTAAGTAGATGTAGTGCTTTACTTAGTACGAGAGTGCTTACTTAGTAGAGAAGTATTGAGAACAAGCGCTAGGCTTATAATACAGTGAGTAGTCTGGTTATAGAAGTAGAGAAGTATTGAGAACAAGCGCTAGGCTTATAATACAGTGAGTAGTCTGGTTATAGAAGTAGAGAAGTATTGAGAACAAGCGCTAGGCTTATAATACAGTGAGTAGTCTGGTTATAGAAGTAGAGAAGTATTGAGAACAAGCGCTAGGCTTATAATACAGTGAGTAGTCTGGTTATACTAAGAGTAGAGCTTCCTTAAGGGAAAATTTGAAGAACAGACTTGGCGGAGCCAGAAAAAGTTTAACCTTGTTTAACCGGCTATACGCACGACCGCGCAAAGCCGTGCAAACGCAGATTTTAAACAGTGAACTACAAAAGAGCTGGAAATGGTCCCAAACAACCAATTACTACAGCTTCTTGTGCTGAGGTCACTTCCCCCAAGGACAGGTAGGCTGCTCAAGGCTCCCCACTCCCACTGGTGAGCAAAGAAACTTCCTTCTATCCAAGTAAGGTAATGGACAACACAGGAACTACACCACAGCCCAGAATACAGCAATGCCTGTAAACTGGTCTAAACTAGTCGAGGAAGGCGGGAAAACAAGGATTATTTTTTGTTTTATTTGGTAGAAACACATAGAAAATGCAGAAACAGTGATAAATTAGTTACACAGGCTAGCACACTTTAGTGGGCAGCCTCCACAGTTAAATTAATCAAACAAACAAGCAAACTTTCGATCAAATTCGACTAAATGTAACTTTAAGTGCAGATTTTAAAATAATGCAGCAATCAGTTAAAAAACAGTTCAGGCTAGTTCAAGGTAAGCTACAGAAGCTATTTCAAGTGAAAAAAAAGCAAAGATACTTAAATCCAGAAGGTAGTCGCTTTTCTGAGTTCCCTGCTGCTAGGACCACTCTGTAAACCCACGTGGAGCTGGTCTGAGCAGTATAGCCAGAAAAAAACGCCCAGAGGCGGATTTTAAACAGTGAACTACAAAAGAGTTGGAAATGGTCCCAAACAACCAATTACTACAGCTTCTTGTGCTGAGGTCACTTCCCCCAAGGACAGGTAGGCTGCTCAAGGCTCCCCACTTCATTAAAGCTTCCCTGACCGGGAATCGAACCCGGGGCGCGGCGGTAAGAGTGCCGAATCCTAACCACTAGACCACCAGGGACTCCATAGGTAAATTTAGGAGCTCTATCTTCACATGATCTGGCAGGAAATTAACCTGTTGCCACTAGTCATAGGTGACTCGATAATGAGGCAAACTGAAGTCCCACTCACTAGGCTGAATAAGGAGAAAGTACCAGTCAGCTGCCTGTCAGGTGCCAGGATCCACCACATAACGCACGCACTCAAATCCCTCAACAACAGGTACAAATATGACTCTGTCAGTGTACATGTGGGTGTGAATGACCTGAGACGTACCTCCTGAAGAGACAAGAAGGAGCTCTCGGATTATGTTGCCCAGGTGGGCATGACCCTAGCCCTGAGCAGCATTCTACCATCACCCAGAATAAAACCACAGTACAAGCAGAAAATGATCAATTTCAACAACTGGCTAAGTTTCTGGTGTCATTCTAAGGGGATCCAGTGTCTGCCTGGGATGACATGATTAGCAGCCATCGATGCTTTGCCAGAGATGGCCTGCATCTGTCACACCTGGGCTTCCAGATACTGGCCATGGCCCTTGCCGCCCCTATAGTGCCTTTTTTAAGCGGTGTTCCAAAGACCAAATTACCACCGTAACAGCTACAAACAAATGCAATCTGAGGGTCATGCTCCTCAACGCTAAAAGTCTAAATCTGAAACTCCACTCGCTCGAAGCACTCCTTAAAATGGGGAACATCGACATTTGTGCTGTAACAGAGACCTGGTTCAAGGCAGCAGAAAGCACCGCTGCACTACCAGGCTATAACTCATTCCACACCTTTCGGCCCCAGAACTTGGACCGGCGTTGCAAAGGCAGTGGTGTTTCCATATTTATAAAGAATGCACACACCTCCAGACTGGTAGCTCAACAAAACGCATCAGAGATACTTCAGGTGCCGCTACCACTGGGTAAGACAGCAATTCAGGTCGCAGCCTGCTATAGGTCCCCAACAATGTCCCAAGACTCACACTCTACGTTCCTAAGCACACAGGAGAATATTAGGGTCCAACCTAACACTCTCATACTGTGCAACTTCAACTACCCCTCCATTAACTGGGAAAACTACTACGTTTCCTGGAATTCATTAATTCAAATGCCCTGAACCAGCTCATTCTTACCCCCACTAGAGGTAGCAACATCCTTGACCTGGTCATTACTAACATGGGCAAACATTGCTCTAAACCAATAGTTAACTCCTCCCTGGTTAAATCCGACCACAAACTAATCACCCTGGAAATCCACATCCCTCCCACCCCCACAAAGGTAACCACCATAAAAAATTTCTCCAAAGTTAACTTTGGGCTGCTAAAAACAGACGTGGCTAAATTCATGGCACCCATGCAAATGGAGAATAGTTGCATGACCGTTGAATCATACACCAATGCACTGTACAAACACAAACACAAATGCATGGATCTCACCATACCCAATAGAACCAAGCCTCTCTCCTCCAAAAAAAGGAAGCCAATCTGGTAATCCCCTGCCATAAATAAACTCTACAAAAGAAGGAGGAAACTGATGTGGAATAAGGTGAAGTCCCAAGATGGGAAAAACTCCATTATCAGCCTCAAGAAAAAGTTGAGATCCCTCATCAAATCCTCTAAAGATAGCTATGAAAACAGAATTGCAGCAGATCGTAAAGACAACCACAATGCCTTCTATAGTTATGTAAAGAATCTCCATGGCAATACCCAGATTTTCTCTGAGCTACTGCACAATGGTACCTCCTATACCGAGCCAACAAGTATTGCCAATATACTGGGCGACAGATTCAGTGCCAACTTTACCCCCCCCCAAAGGACCAATCACAATACCAGTAGATTGCCAGGCACCCAGTATTACTGCTGCACAGGTTAAAACAGCACTGTCCAAGGCCAAGAATACAGCTTCCATGGGACCTGACAGTATTCCTGGCTGTGTTCTACATGAACTAGAGCGTGAACTGGCACTTCACCTGTGTGCCCTGTTCAATCACAGCCTCACCTCAGGCTTTGTCCCTACCAAATGGTGCACTGCTACAGTCATCCCTCTCCACAAAGCAGGAGTGACTACAGACCCTAGGAACTATCGCCCCATTAGCCCGACAAGTCTGATATGCAAAGCTATGGAACGCATCATCATGGACCTAATAAATAAGGATATAGGGAATCTCCAAACTATGGATCTCACACAGTTTGGTTTTGTGAAGGGTAGATCATGCCTGCCCAACTTGGTCGACTTCTCTGAGTCAGTCACCAGAGCTGTGGATGAAGGCAAGGTAGTTCATACAACCTACCTTGATCTGGCCAGGGCGTTTGATACCATTCCCCATTCAGGAATCATAGAAATACTGACTAAGGTAGGCATCAACCCCTATATCACTAGGTGGGTTTGCAAACTGGCTCAGATAGAACCCACATTGTGAAAGTAGCGGACTCCAAGTCAGACTACCGACTAGTCACAAGGTTCGGTCCTGGGTCCTCTCCTGTTTGGTATCTACTTCTCTGAAGTCCAGACCAACGCAAAGGGTCTCTAGATGACAAAGTTCACAGACGATTGCAAGTTGGGAGCTATTATTAACTCTCCAAGTGATGTTGGCATCCTACAGAAAGACCTCACTGAGACCAACGACTGGTATCAGAACCATGGCCTTAAGCTCAATGCCAAAAAAGTGTCGTCATCCCTTTTGGGAAAAAAACAGTTCCCATGAATTATCACATCGATGGTAGTCCACTGTACACAGAAGGTGTTATAAGACATCTGGGAACACAGGTTGACAGCAGCCTCTCTTTTGACCGCCACATTGCCACTGTGGTCAGAAAGTCCTTCTATGTGGCACATCTCATTACTAAGGGTTTTGCATCCAAGAAGAAAGAGGTCATTGTGTCCCTCTACTCTTCCCTCATTAGGCCAATCATCGAGTACAATGCCCTATTTGACATGTACCTCACTAGACACCTGCAACAACTGGAGAGGCCAGAAAAGTACCTCACAAAGAAGATCCTAGGCCTTAAACACTTCTCCTATATGGACAGACTCAAAAAACTCCAACTATTCTTTGTCTCATATCGCTTACTTAGAGGCAATCTCTGCTTGACATACAAAGCCATGTCTGATCCAGCTTTGTTAGAAATGCTACATCTAAAGAAATCCCAATACCCACACACCACACGCTCCAGTGACCTCAACCCCATTACCACAATCAACAGAACATGCTGGAAGGACAGGTTCATAACCCAGAGTCTACCTTTGCTATGGAACAGACTTCCCATAACATGTCAAACAGAGCACCTCACTGGCCCTCTTCAAGAGGAACCTTGATGAGTGGATGGGAAATAGAAAATTCACCTTGGGGATCACTCCAGTGGCTCTAATCGACAGAGGCACTGGGAACTAAGGTTGGGTGGCACGATGCCAGGTTAATCCTATGGGCTAGGTTTGAAAAGGCTCCAGGGCCATTAGCCTAGTACACACCTATGAACCCATGATGCATCCACTGCATCATAAACACATGCCTTGCAAACGGAGATAAGTCACATAATTCCATCATCTGTTACAGACCCTTATCTATGTTTTCCTTCTGCCTTGGACATCAACTTATCCAGCAGGGACTGATGACTGGGTAAGGATATGGACCTGACACTTTAGGACTTTGAAAGCTAAGGTAACAAAGGTACAGCATTTTTTTCTCAAACATAGTTGAGTATCCTACTCTCCCTCTCACTGGGAATGGGTCCCTGAATGAAGCAGAAGACGATCCCTTGTTGAAATCTAGGGGTACTACAGCTGGGTCAGGCAAATGAGTATTTTAAATGAACTTGAGGGGAAATCCTTAATCGGGTAGAAAAGGTCAAACTTCATGGCAGCAGGCAGAAGGGAATCTATCTTCAGAGGTCCAAGTCACCTGTGACTTAATGGACAGTTAAAGCTTTTGGTTATGGCAGACCCATAACAGCACTATATCTTAGCTGGCCTTGACTGTATTGTTTGGACTCCCACTGACTTTTTCTTTCATCTTATAAAAGGTATAGTCAAAGAAAATATCCTCAGGTGAAGAGGCAGAGGATAAGATGCCCTTGGTGTTGGAGTCCTATGGGAGAGGGAGAGATCTGGCCTACATACACCAGCTCATATGCCTCCAATTCTGGAGTAACAGAATCTTTTATAGCAGCATTTTCTACCTTTCTTCTCCTAGAAGGAACCCCAGCCTCCTGCCCCCAACACCTAAGAAATTTCCAGAGCTTACTGCCTGGACTTCAAAAAGCTAATGAAATTCTTAACGTGCTGGAAAAAATACTGAGAAGTAGTCTGGGACATGGTCTATGCTTAAGATCTGCTTTGGTCTCAGCAGGCTAGTACAGCTGGTTTGGGCTTTGCAGTTTTAGACTTCATCCTATCTGAGTGGACTGCCATAGAAGTTGCAGTTCACAGGTAAGTGATTAAGTCCTCCATTCAACTGTAGGGTACATCCTTTCAAACTAACACAAGTAGATAAAAAGTACAGTTTTGTACCTACCATAAATACAGATGTTCGAAGATCCACATTACTGCAGTCCTAACACTTGGGTAGTCCGCTGTCCCTCGGTCGGCCCGAATATCAGAGTATAAGGCTGACGTCGGTCAGGGCGCATTTGACTGACATCAGAACGTCAGGGTACAAATGCGCATGACCGACGTCATATCCTCAGTCTTTTCTTGCCCCAGATGTCAGAAGACCCTAAAGAAAAAAGGTCCAAACCCATAGGCAACAGCTAAACAAGCAACCAGCCTAACACCAAAAATATGTACAATATATACAATATATACAATAAACACAAAATACCTCAGATGTATAACCCAACCCACACAACCGCCTCAAACTACAGAGGGGAAGGAGGGAGGGTAAATTGGACTGCAGCAATGTGGATCTTCGAACATCTACATTTATGGTAGGTACAAAACTGTACTATGTTCTTCATCTCACATTGCTGCAGTCCTAACACTTGGGTAGAATCCCAAAGCAGAGGTAAGGGAGGATGGCTAAACTATAATGAAGCAGGAGCTGCCAGAATGCCCTGCAACACAGCAGTGGCAAACCCAGCCCTGGATTTAGAGTACAATGGAAGGTGGTAATGCCTAGAGAAGGTATGCACTGAACTCCAAGTGGCTGCCTCCAAAATATCCTTAGTTGCCACCCCTCAAAAAGCTGTTGATGTGGCAGTAGCCCTAGTGGAATGAGGCCTAATCCCAGCTGGAATCTCCTTGCCATGATGGGAATAACAGAAAGCAATGCAAAATCCAATCCACTTAGAAATAGTTTGTTTTGACACGGGCTTGCCCTGAGAGCACAAAGCAAAAGAAACTAATAACTGCTGAGATTGTCTGAACCCTTTAGTTCTGTCCAAATAATATCGCAACTGCCTGTGTACATCTAAAGTGTGCAAAATCTTTTCCCCTTTATTCTGGGGATTTGCATAAAAAGTAGGCAAATGAATAGTTTGGTTTAAAGCCACACTAGAAACCACTTTAGGCATAAAGGAAGGATTAGTACGTAAAGATACCCTGTCCTTATGAAAAATTAAGAAAGGCTCAACTGCCATAAGGGCCTGCAATTCAGAAACCCTTCTTGCAGAGGTAATGGCCAACAAAAAAGCAGTCTTCCATGACAAATATTTCAACTCAGCAGTCGCTGCAGGTTCAAAAGGTTGTAGAGTGAGTTTCTCCAACACAAAATTGAGATCCCAAGCAGGAGTAGGAGCCCTTCGTGGGGGTCTTAAATTCTTTGCCCCTCTAAGAAATTGCTTGAACAAAGGATGAGAAAACAATGGCGGGTCACAGTCATAGTGAGCTGAAATTGCTGCAGCATGAATCTTAATAGAAGAGAAGGACAAACCTTTGTCCAATAACTCAGTAAGATATTGAAGAGCCACACTTAAATTAGGCTCAGAAACATCCAAATCCTTAGCTGCACTCCAAAACAAAAATCTCTTCCATTTATCTGCGTACACTTTCCTTGTACTAGGCCTTCTAGCTTCCAAAATCACATTCAAAACTTGTTGTGGAAGTTGAGACCCTCTATGGCTTAAAACAGAATATGCCATGCTGTTAGGTGAAGAGAGTGAAGTTTGACATTGAGCAAATGACTGTCCTCCTGGGACAACAGATGTGGAATCAAAGGCAAAGGCCATGGAGGCTTCCGGACTAGACTTCTCAGTAGTGGGTACCAGTGCTGCCGAGGCCAGTCTGGTGCTATCAAAATCATCCTTGGCTTGTCCTGTCTGACCTTCAGAAGTACCTTTGAGAGGAGAGGCAGAGGTGGAAAGGCATACACATGAAGACTTGTCCAACTGAAAGAAAGAGTATCCACTTTCCAAGCTGTGGGATGATACCGCTTTGTGCAAAACTTTGGCAGCTGGTGGTTTAGTGGAGAAGCGAACAGATCTATGTCTGGAGTTCCCCAGGACACTGTCAATTTCTGAAATACATGAAGATCCAGTTTCCACTCGTGGGGATCCATGATTTGTCTGCTTAACACATCTGCTAAGGAGTTCTGTGCTCCTGGCAGAAACCTTGCCTGAAGATTGAGCTGTAAACTGAGAGCAGTCTCCCACAAAATCATTGCTTGCCTGCATAGAGGATAAGAATGCGTTCCCCCTTGCTTGTTGATGTACCACATGACAGTTGTGTTGTCTGTTAGAATCAACACCTGCCCTGGAAGAAGTAACTTCTTGAAAGCCATTAATGCAAACTGGACTGCTAACATCTCCTTCATGTTGATATGCAGATGTTGTAGTCTGGCAGGCCACTTGTCTTGTATCCACTTTCCATTCAGATGAGCTCCCCAAGCTTTGTCTGAGGCATCTGTCGTTAAAATCTGACTCGCCTCTGGCCGGGTCACAGAGAGTCCCTTGTTTAGGTGACATTCCTGAGCCCACCACAAAAATTCCTTTTGAATGCAAGGTAGTATTTGAATGACAGTGTCCAGATCCTGGCAGTGCTGTGTCCATACATTTTTGAGATACCATTGTAGCTTCCTCATATGCAGTTTGGCATTGGGAAGCACCAGAATACAAGATGCCATGAACCCTAAGGCTTGAAGGACTGTCCTTGCAGTCAGCCCGGACTGATGAGATAGTTGATGGAAGTAAAGGGAAAGACTCTTTTGTTTGTCCGGGGTTAAAAGGCCATCTGGGATGCTGTATTCAGTCTCACACCCAGAAAGCACATGTCCTGAGAGGGTACTAGACTGGACTTTATTTCGCTCACAGAATACCCTAGGCATCTTAGCACTGCTATCACATATTCCAAATGATGAAGAAGCTCTTCCCTTTCTTGAGCCAGAATCAGGCAGTCGTCCAAATAAGGATAGATTTGTATTCCTTTTAGCCTGAAGAAAGCTATCACTGGAGCCAGAACTTTCGTGAACACTCTGGGCGCAGTAGATAAGCCAAAGGGCAATGCAGAGAACTGATAGTGAGAATTCCCAGCTCGAAAACGCAGATACTTCCTGCAACTTAGTCTGATAGGAACATGAAGGTAAGCCTCCTTGAGATCCAAAGTTACCATCCAATGATCTTTGCCCAGCAGAGGTAAAAGCTGCTGCAACGCCAACATTTTGAACTTGGGAATGTCCAGATAAGTGTTGAGGATGGATAAATCCAAAATTGGTCTCCACGTGTTCCCCTTCTTTGGCACTAGGAACAGGCGAGAATAAAATCCTAGGCCCCTTTCTGGCATGGGAACCGGCTGTATGGCCCCTATTTGGAGTAACAGTGTAATTTGCTTGTGAGCCTCCAGTCTTTGTGGAGGAGGAATGTCTGGCATGCCTTTGAAAGGAGGCAAGGTATGGAAATAAAACCTGTAACCGTGATGTATGATATCCAGTACCCATTTGTCTTGGGTAATCAAACTCCAATTTTCTTTGAAAAGTGCCAGCCTTCCTCCCAAAGGTGCCGCCAGGCGAAGGCTCTGGCAGCTGAAAAGGTAGGTCATTGGGTCTGTTTACGAAAGGACTGACCCCTGCCCTCACTCAAGACTGTGCAGGAGAACTCCCTGTTCTAGGCCTAAAAGAGCCCTGACCTCTGCCCCTGCCACGCCTAGATCTACCCCTAGACTGGGAATCATAAGAAGGATACGCCCACCCCTTAGTAGGCCAATTTCTACTAAACTTTGGAGGCTGAACCTGCAAAAATCTTTAACAGTCTGCATAGACTTAGCCTTGTCTTCCATTTTCTTTAAAACTGCATCAACAGGAGAACCAAACAAGACATCAGATTGCAAAGGGCATCCAAAATCCTAGTTTTAACATGGTCAGATAGATTTTGATCCTCAGCCAGGCGTGCCTGCGAAGAACTGACCCAGTGGCAGCCACCCTAGAGGAGGCCTGTACAGCATCAAAACCACATTGCAAAGAATGCTTACCCACCTGTTCAGAAACATGCACTAAATCCTGTAACTCTTTACAATCAATACCTTCCGCCAGAGCATCAACCTTAGATTTCAACTGTGAAAGCAGATAATTTTGATATTTTAACATATGAAACTGGCAATTCAAAGCTCTCATGGCTAGGGTGGAAGAAGTATAAACTTTCTTTCCCCATCTATCCAAGGCCCTGGCCTCCTTATCTGCAGGAACCGGATTCTTGACAACAGAAGCCTTAACACCCTTGGGCCCCTGGCTAACAGTCTCTGGGTCTGCCCTAGGACTCTTAAAAAGATACTTATGAGCTTCAGGCACCCTGTAATACCTATCTGGTTTAACAGGAGCAGGAGGCAAGGAATCAGGATTAAGAGAAGCCTCCGCAAACACATCTTCCACCACAGTCAAAACAGGAGGTATAGCCAAAGGCCTATGCTGGGGTAAAACAAAACTCCTAAGCCTTTTCCTGGAGTCAGAGAAGTCCTGACCTTCCCATTTAAAATGCTCTCTCATTGAGTGAAGGGTCTCTGAAAAAGAAAAATCCTCAGGAGGAGAAGCAGAAGGAGTAGAATCATCCACATCAGAATCAGAATAATGGGAATACTCCTGCAAGTCTTCAGCCGAAGACTCAGACACATCCGAAGCCTGCTCATAATCCCCCAACACTGGCTCCATCCTAGGCCTCTTATCAGGAGGGGGCATAGAGCCTCTAATTAAAGTAATTAAATCTTCTGCCATTTTAAGCATGTGTTTCTTGGGCACAGAACCTGAAGAACTAGGAGTGACACCCACAGCAGCCAAACTAGACCTGCCTCTAGGAGAAGCCTTGGAAGCAGAAAGAGAGGGCCTAGACACCTTAGGAAGGGAGGGGAGTAAAGTAACCTGAGAAGCCCCTGTAGCCTGACTTGCCTCCTGGGAGGCCACATCCTGTAAAAGCAGAGTTTCTCCCTGTGACTCCAGAGAGGCCTCCGTCGGAACCACCGGTACCACTGACGCCTCTAAAGAACCGGTGTCCGGTTCGGACGACTCCTCTAACCTAGGTTTAACAGCCTTGTCCTTGCGCTTCTTTGAGGAAGCCGGCGTCGGAGCATCCGACGGCATTTTGTAATTGCACCGCTTCCCAAAGACCAACCTGGCACAATCCAACCTCCGCTTTATAGTGCGCTTATTGAACCTAGCACAAAAGCGGCACCCAACAACGTCGTGCTCAGGTCCCAAACAAGGTATACACAAATTATGGTAATCCCTATGCGGTATCTGTTTCCCACAAGAAATACAGTTATTCACTTTTCTGACATCCAGTAAACCACTGAGGCAAGAAAAACCAAAATATTCCCAACGGGTACTTAACCAACTCTGACTTCGGTCTGAAACTCAATTGAAAAATTTCAGAACGCCGAACGGCACTTGCAACACTGCTTCTGCATCGGACCATGCGGCAAAAAAGACTGAGGATATGACGTCGGTCATGCGCATTTGTACCCTGACGTTCTGATGTCAGTCAAATGCGCCCTGACCGACGTCAGCCTTATACTCTGATATTCGGGCCGACCGAGGGACAGCGGACTACCCAAGTGTTAGGACTGCAGCAATGTGAGATGAAGAACATCCTTCACCCTCACCATCTCTCTCAACTGTCCAGATTCCTGTAATATGTCTAGACATTCACCTCTGTTCCTCACAAAATCTGTGGTTTTCTAGCAAATCAATGAAGACTGAAGTAATTAAATAATGAAACATGTGGGTTTCAGACTTAACATCCTTCACAAAAAGCATGCCAACATGAATCCTGTTATTCTAGCAACTTTCTAAGAGTAATATTTAAAATATGTCCCTATATTTAAGCCGTCGTCCCTCCCATTATTTTAGACTTTGTCCAGATTTACTGTACTAAGAGGATGCAAGGTATACCCCTCACTAATAACAAATTGGGCATAGCAGACAGGGCTCAGACAGGCCTCATAGACCACTACTGTATTGATTGCTTTGGTCTAGGGAGGCATGGTGGCATACCAGAGACCTCGGCTGAAACCAGCCACAAAAACAGGGGGCAGGGGAGCTGCAAACGAAATTCACGAAGTTCGGCGTCAGCAGATGTATGAAAACTGTCAGTATCACCATAGACTGTACTCAGTTTTCCAATGGGTCTCCTGATACCACTTTTCTGAGTGTTTGTATTTCTGAAGGAGGATCCGAGAGGCTTTTACTGATGTCACTGGAGTTATGGGACAAGGTGTGTGACCTCTTGTGAACTGCATACTCCTGGAGAGACTTTGGTCCCCTCCTAATTTTTCTGAAGATTAAACTAGCACTTGCTGGATAGCCAACCACATCATGCTTCAGGCCTAGGCAGAAAAGACAATGAATGCGTAATCTACACAGCTCCTTTACATATACTTCAATATCACAATGGCTATCAGACAGTGACAGTACAGTTATTACCACAAATAAAAATCTGAAAGAACTTCGACTGTGGGGTACTCATCCCTTCTCTGAAGGCAGGCTGAATAACTATACTGATAATGTTTACATAACATGTGGCCAAACTGAACACCGCAACAAGAAAGATCCAAAGAGGTGGCATTGGACAATGAATCTCTTGTATCACCATCATCTGAGCGGGGGGGGGACTAAGATGAGGCATATGACAATGCATTGAGAAATGTCTTCTGGATAGCGCTGTAACTGTACAGGGTACATGTTTTCTGAGGTGTCAGAATTTTGTCTGTATGCCTTGTGTTAAGTTGAATGCTACAAATGTCTTTCTCTCTTGCAGACAAGTGAAAGCACAGGGGTACTTATAAATGGAGCATCAGCTAGGTGCAACTTCAGCAGTGCTGCAAGTATTTTAACTGACAGCAGTGTTCGAGCAAATGTTGACTTTTATTACAAAGCTCTGAATACACTGGTTTAGTCTATGACCCCATCCTCACCGAATGTCAACAGTTTTTGACAATGACTGAAAGGTTGAGATAATGGACAGAAGCAACACAAATGAGGTTCCTCTACAGGATATGTGGGGTCCCTCTCCATGACAAAGTCATCACTGGCTATGTAGGAAGATTTCACAATGCAGCCACTGTTCCTTTGTGATGAAAGCATTCAGCTGTGGCAGTCTGGGCAAATTGTGAGGATGTCCCCTAGATACCTCCTGTGTGAAGTGAAGCAGGCATGACATCCCATTAGAAAAACCCAGGAGAGACCTTGGACATGTCAAATGGAATACAGCTCCTACCCTCTCTGGGAACTCCTGAGAGAGTTAGTGGATCATATGTAGACTGTTGCTTACTGCGGTGGTGGTGCTGCGGTAGCGTTGTCGCCTCCCAGTAAGACGCTGTCCGGTTCGATTCTCAGCTAGAATGTCTTCTGCAATGTCTTCTGCGTGGAGACATGCGTGAATGGGCGTACGTTCGTTGAAGGTTGTGCGTCAGAGCTGGCAACTCGGTACGTAAAAATCAACTTCCAATCATTAGCGGACCAGAGTTCCGCTGTGGCGACCCCTAACCAGGAAAAGCCGAAAGACACAACAACATGTAGACTGTTGCTTATTCTATGGACGTCTGGCTTTGCATGCTGTGCCTGAACCTGCACTAACCTTTATTAACACAAACAGAATACAATAAAATATACACTTACTACATTTAAAGTGTACTTTAAACATTCTAGAAATGGCTGATTTCTGAATAGTTGGATAATTAATGTTACAAGTCACATCACACAAACAGTGACATCTGCTTATAACAGACTATTTACATATGGACTGAGTGAAGTTTGCTAAACTGTCAATAGTCAAAAACAAACTAAGCAGTAGTTGTAATACAGTTATTTTCAATGGGAGAGGATGAATCTATGTGCTATTTTCCTTTACTTTGTTGAAACCAAGATTTTTTTTTTCATCAGAGGCTCGTGGTCAAATCAGTTATAGTTTTTTCTACAGTCTACAGATTTGTTTCAACATTGCATATTTGGGTACTCCACTGGGCTTTTATTTCTCTCTTTCCACTTAAGACCAATTCTCTGTGAATACTTATATGAATAATGCCTCAATAAATTTCAGCTATACATGCTACTAACATATATGTGAATCTTAAAGCTACGCGTCAGTTCAAGGTCTCACCTTTTGGAAGCAGTGGAATTAGTCCGTCGAAGCTATTAGCATTGTCTAACCAGCCATGCAGGCAGAGCACTGGACGCCCCTGTGGAGGGCCACAGCTCTTGGCTGCTATGTGACCCCAAGGAACAGCAAACTTAAATTCTTTGAACAAACCTGAAAGATATGAATATATCACTTTAAACAGAGTCACTACACAAAACAATATCAGACAGTTTCATAGGACAAAAATGGTCTTTTCTGCTCCTCCATCTACTTGTCACAGAACAAACAAACTTATTATCGGCCTTTAAAAATGCCTGTGGTGGTACCAGGCATACTTCTTTGGATATATTCATTTTTTGCTGTTGACGCTGTGGGTGCTTTTGTCCTTTTAACTGCCTATTGGACTTTCTAAATCCAAAATATAATTACATACTTATTTACTGTTTAATACAATTAAAAATACATTTTAATATATATTACAATATTAATACACAATAAATAAAAACATAAAAAATATACAGTTGCTTGCCAGTAGGACCCAACATAAAATCATAGAAAACCTTGAATTGTGATCAAATCATCTAATTTAAACCAGGATAGGTACGAGTCCCTAAATTAACTATCAGTTTTTGTTATTCATAATCTAAATTCTTATGTTTTTGAGTCTTAGTAGCATATGAAGTCAAAATGACTGTCTAAACCAACAAAGGCAAAACAGCCCCTTCATATTTTAATGTTTATGCAGGGCAATTCTCCCCCTTTTACATTTCAAATCACTCTGGTATGACAATATCCTTAGCTTCCACATGAGAGATGTCTGCCCCACATAAAATGCCACACACCAGCACAGTGTCATACATACTACCCACTCAGTGGTGCAATTTATAAAGATTTTAATATCATAAACCCAAGTGGTATTCACTGATGTAAAACAACTGATCTTACATCTTATCACACTGGGTACAATTCCCATTTGCAGAACTACCATAAACCAGATTTTATTAATGCAGGACAGTTCTTATACTTCTCTTAAATCTATAAAAAAAAACAAGCAATATTCTAACCTCTTCTATTGGGTAAATTACATTCATCTTCTAAAATTTCTCTAAAAAGAATTACAAAACAAAAATTACCAATATTTATTTAAACTGCTCTAATCATAAAAGTAGTACTGCCATATGTACTAATAAATCTCACCATGTTTCTTTTTGAATATTAGATTGCCTATCTAATGTCTTAACTTGATTCAGACCATCTTCTACCAACTGTAGTTTATAAGAAACTTTTTTTTTTCATCAAAACTGCTCGTTTATTATATGCATCTTCAGTGCTACATATGCATCTTAATAATATTCCATATGCACAGATGTCAAGGTTAAACTATACGACTGGGGTGATACCTAGTAGCATTCAACAAAGCATTTCTATGGAAAGCTTTTATACATATAACTGTACTAACAGTACCATCTATTAATGTAGTCACCAACACATCTAAAAATGGACTCACAAATAAGTCAAAAGGTACAAGTGAAATGAATGCCCACTTCATTATTATTTAGACATTCAACAAAGCAATGCGAATTTTGTGCATCAACTTTCCATAATACTCAACAGTCATCAAGGTATAGTCTCCAAAGTTCCAAATATTGTAAACAAACAGTTTCTTTGTTATAAATATATTTTAACTCAACATACCCCATAAATACGTCAGCATAAATGAAGGCAAATATTGCTCCCATTCCTGTGTCCCTCAACTGTAAATAACATTTGTCAGAATGACAGAAAATATTTTTCGTTGATACTATTTCCAACAATTCTAACAAAAAAGTACAGTTTTGTACCTACCATAAATGTAGATGTTCGAAGATCCACATTGCTGCAGTCCTTACACTTGGGTAGTCCGCTGTCCTCGGTCGGCCCGAATATCAAAGTATAAGGCTGACGTCGGTCAAGGCGCATTAGACTGACATCAGGACGTCAGGGTACAAATGCGCATGACCGACGTCATATCCTCAGTCTTTTCTTGCCCCAGATGTCAGAAGACCCTACAAAGAAAGGTCAAAACCAAAAGACAGCAAACAACCAACCAACCACCCTTGCACTAATAATATGTACAATATATACAATATACACAATATTTACAACCCAACCCACACAACCGCCTCTAACTACAGAGGGAAGGAGGGAGGTAATTGGACTGCAGCAATGTGGATCTTCGAACAACTACATTTATGGTAGGTACAAAACTGTACTATGTTCTTCATCTCACATTGCTGCAGTCCTTACACTTGGGTAGAATCCCAAAGCAGAGATAAGGGAGGATGGCAAAACTATAAAGAAGCAGGAGCTGCCAAAATGCCCTGTAAAACAGCAGTGGCAAAACCAGCCCTAGATTTAGAGTAAAGTGGAAGGTGAAAATGCTTTGAGAAAGTATGCACTGAACTCCAAGTAGCTGCCTCCAAAATATCTTTAGTTGCCACCCCTCTTAAAAAGGCTGTCGAAGTGGCAGTAGCCCTAGTGGAATGAGGCCTAATCCCAGCTGGAATCTCCTTGCCATGATGGGAATAACAGAAAGCAATGCAAAACCCAATCCACTTAGAAATAGTTTGTTTTGATACAGGCTTGCCCTGAGAACTCAAAGCAAAAGAAACAAATAACTGCTGAGACTGCCTGAACTCTTTAGTTCTGCTCAAATAATATCGTAACTGCCTGTGTACATCTAAAGTGTGCAAAATCTTTTCCCCTTTATTTTGGGGATTTGCATAAAAAGTAGGCAAATGAATAGTTTGGTTTAAAGCCACACTAGAAACCACTTTAGGCATAAAGGAAGGATTAGTACGCAAAGATACCCTATCCTTATGGAAAATTAAGAAAGGCTCAACTGCCATAAGGGCCTGCAATTCAGAAACCCTTCTTGCAGAGGTAATGGCCAACAAAAAAGCAGTCTTCCATGACAAATATTTCAACTCAGTAGTAGCTGCAGGCTCAAAAGTTTGTAGAGTGAGTTTCTCCAACACAAAATTGAGATCCCAAGCAGGAGTAGGAGCTCTACGTGGGGGTCTTATATTCTTTGCCCCTCTAAGAAATTGCTTGAACAAAGGATGAGAAAACAATGGTGGGTCACAGTCATAGTGAGCCAAATTGCTGCAGCATGAACCTTAATAGAAGAGAAGGACAAACCTTTGTCCAGTAACTCAGTAAGATATTGAAGAGCCACACTTAAATTAGGCTCAGAAACATCAAAATCCTTTGCTGCACTCCAAAATAAAAATCTCTTCCATTTATCTGCGTACACTTTCCTTGTACTAGGCCTTCTAGCTTCCAAAATAACATTCAAAACTTGTTGTGGAAGCTGAGACCCTTTATGGTTCAAAACAGAATATGCCAGGCTGTTAGGTGAAGAGAGTGAAGTTTGACATTGAGTAAATGACTGTCCTCCTGAGACAACAGGTGTGGAATCGAAGGCAAAGGCCATGGAGGCTCCCGTACCAGACTTCTCAGTAATGGGTACCAGTGCTGTCGAGGCCAATCTGGAGCTATTAAAATCATCCTTGGCTTGTCCTGTCTGACCTTTAGGAGTACCTTTGGGAGGAGAGGCAGAGGTGGAAAGGCATACACATGAAGATTGCTCCAATTGAAAGAAAGAGCATCCACTTTCCAAGCTGTGGGATGAAACCTTTTCGTGCAAAACTTTGGCAGCTGGTGGTTTAGTGGAGAAGCAAACAGATCTATGTCTGGAGTTCCCCATGACACTGTCAATTTCTGAAATACATGAGGATCCAATTTCCACTCGTGGGGATCCATAATTGCCTGCTCAACACATCTGCTAAGGAGTTCTGTGCTCGGCAGAAACCTTGCCTGAAGATTTAGCTGTAAACTGAGAGCAGTCTCCCACAAAATCATTGCTTGCCTGCATAGAGGATAAGAATGTGTTCCCCTTGCTTGTTGATGTACCACATGACAGTTGTGTTGTCTGTTAGAATCAACACCTGCCCTGGAAGAAGTAACTCCTTGAAAGCTATTAATGCAAACTGGACTGCTAACATCTCCTTCAGGTTGATATGTAGATGTTGTAGTCTGGCAGGCCACTTGTCTTGTATCCACTTTCCATTTAGATGAGCTCCCCAAGCTTTGTCTGAGGCATCTGTCGTTAGAATCTGACTCGCCTCTGGCCGGGTCACAGAGAGTCCCTTGTTTAGGTGACATTCCTGAGCCCACCACAAAAATTCCTTTTGAATGCAAGGTATTATTTGAATGACAGTGTCCAGATCCTGGCAGTGCTGTGTC
Organism: Protopterus annectens; assembly: GCF_019279795.1. Lineage (NCBI taxonomy): Eukaryota > Metazoa > Chordata > Ceratodontiformes > Protopteridae > Protopterus > Protopterus annectens. Next base: position 621,493,184 of record NC_056728.1, on the reverse strand, counting down.
CATACATTTTGAGATACCATTGTAGCTTCCTCATATGCAGTTTGGCATTGGGAAGCACCAGAATACAAGATGCCATGAACCCCAAGGCTTGAAGGACTGTCCTTGCAGTCAGCCTGGACTGATGAGACAATTGATGAAAGTAAAGGGAAAGATTCTTTTGTTTGTCCGGGGTCAAAAAGGCCATCTGGGATGCTGTATTCAGTCTTACACCCAGAAAGCACATGTCCTGAGAGGGTACTAGACTGGACTTTATTTCGTTCACAGAATACCCCAGGCATCTTAGCACTGCTATCACATATTCCAAATGATGAAGAAGCTCGTCCCTTCCTTGAGCCAGAATCAGGCAATCGTCCAAATAGGGATAGATCTGTATTCCTCTTAGCCTGAAGAAAGTTATCACTGGAGCCAGAACTTTCGTGAACACTCTGGGCGCAGTAGATAAGCCAAAGGGCAATGCAGTGAACTGATAATGAGAAGTCCCAGCTCGAAAATGCAGATACTTCCTGCAACTCAGTCTGATAGGAACATGAAGGTAAGCCTCCTTGAGATCTAAAGTTACCATCCAATGATCTTTGCCCAGCAGGGGTAAAAGCTGTTGTAACGTCAACATTTTGAACTTGGGAATGTTCAGATAAGTGTTGAGGATAGATAAATCCAAAATTGGTCTCCACGTGTTCCCCTTCTTTGGTACTAGGAACAGGCGAGAATAAAATCCTAGGCCCACTTCTGGCATAGGGACTGGCTGAATGGCCCCTATTTGAAGTAACAGAGAAATTTGTTTGTGAGCCTCTATTCTTTGCTGAGGAGGAACGTCTGGCATGCCTTTGAAAGGAGGCAAGGTATGGAAATAAAACCTGTAACCTTGGTGTATGATATCCAATACCCATCTGTCTTGGGTAATTAAACTCCAATTTTCCTTGAAAAGTGTCAACCTTCCTCCCAAAGGTGCTGCCAGACGAGAAGGCTCTGGCAGCTGAAATGGTAGGTCATTGGGTCTGTTTACGAAAGGACTGACCCCTGCCCTCACCAGAAGACTGTGCAGGTGAACTCACTTTTCTAGGCCTGAAAGAGACCTGAGCACTGCCACTAACACGACTAGATCTACACCTAGACTGGGAATCATAAGAAGGATACGCCCACCCCTTGGCAGGCCAATTTCTACTAAACTCGGAGGCTGAACCTGCAAAAAATCTTTAACAGTCTGCATAGACTTAGCCTTGTCTTCCATTTTCTTTAAGACTGCCTCAACAGGTGAACCAAACAACACATCAGATTGTAAAGGAGCATCTAAAATCCGTGTCTTAACATGGTCAGATAAATTCTGATCCCTCAGCCAGGCGTGCCTGCGAAGAACTGACCCAGTGGCAGCCACCCTAGAGGAGGCCTGTACAGCATCAAAACCACATTGCAAGGAATGCTTACCCACCTGTTCAGAAACATGTACTAAATCTTGTAACTCTTTACACTCAATACCTTCCGCCAGAGCATCTACCTTAGACTTCAATTGAGAAAGTAGATAGTTTTGGTATTTCAACATGTGAAACTGGCAATTCAAAGCCCTCATAGCAAGGGTGGAAGAAGTATAGACTTTCTTTCCCCATCTATCCAAAGCCCTGGCCTCTTTATCTGGAGGAACCGGATTTTTAACAACAGAAGCCTTAACACCCTTAGGCCCCTGACTAACAGTTTCTGGGTCCGCCCTAGGACTCTTAAAAGATACTTATGAGCTTCAGGCACCCTGTAATACCTATCCGGTTTAACAGGAGCAGGAGGCAAAGAATCAGGATTAAGAGAAGCCTCTGCAAACACATCTTCCACAACATCCAGAACAGGAGGTATAGCCAAAGGCCTATGCTGGGGTAAAAGTAAAAATTCCCTAAGCCTTTTCCTGGAATCAGAGAAGTCCTGACCTTCCCACTTAAAATGCTCCCTCATGGAATGAAGAGTCTCTGAAAAATAAAAATCCTCAGGAGGAGAAGCAGAAGGAGTAGAATCATCCACATCAGAATCAGAATAAGGAGAATACTCCTGCAAGTCTTCAGCCAAGACTCTGAAACATCCAAGCCTGCTCAAAACTCCCAACTCAGGTTCCACCCTAGGTCTCTTATCAGGAGGGGCAAAGAACCTCTAATCAAAGTAATCAAATCTTCTGCCATTTTAAGCATATGCTTCTTGGGCACAGATCCTGAAGAACTAGGAGTGACACCAACTGAAGCTAAACCTGGCCTGCCTCTGGGAGAAGCCTTGGAAACAGAAGGAGAAGGCCTAACCACCCTAGGAAGGGAGGGAGTACAGTAACCTGAGAGGCCCCTTCAGCCTGACCTGCCTCCTGAGAGGCCACATCCTGCAATAACAAAGTCTCCCCTGGGACTCCAGAGAAACCTCCGGTGGAACCCCGGCCCACCGACACCTCTAAAGAACCGGCGTCCGCACGGACGGCTCTTCTTGCCTGGGCTTAGCTGCTTTGTCCTTGCGCTTCTTGAAGAAGCGGCGCCGGAGCATCCGACGGCATATTATAATTGCACCGCTTCAAGACTAACCTGGCACAATCTAACCTTCTCTTAATAGTGCGCTTATTGAATCTAGCACAAAAGCGACACCCCACAACGTCGTGCTCAGGCCCTAAACAAGGAATACACAGAGTATGATAATCTCTATGCGGTATCGGTTTCCCACAAGAAATACAGTTATTCACTTTTTCTGACATCCGGTAAACCACTGAGGCAAGAAAAAACTAAAATATTCCCCAACGGGGTACTTAGCCAACTTTGACTCGGTCTGAAACTCCGAATTCAAATTTCAGAACGCCGAACGGCACTTGCAACGCTGCTTCTGCATCGGACCATGCGGCAAAAAAGACTGAGGATATGACGTCGGTCATGCGCATTTGTACCCTGACGTCCTGATGTCAGTCTAATGTGCCTTGACCGACGTCAGCCTTATACTTTGATATTCGGGCCGACCGAGGACAGCGGACTACCCAAGTGCAAGGACTGCAGCAATGTGAGATGAAGAACATCACAGAACATTTCTGAGTATAAATTTCAGTAAAATTCAAATAGTACTCAACTGCCTCTATACCATATATATGTGGTATCGAGCTATATAAAGAGGTCGCATCTAAAGACAACATACAAGTACTGGTTTCAGTTTAAATATCCTCCAATATCACAAAAAAAATCACTTGAATCTTTAATGCAAGATGGAAGATGCGTCGATAAAGATTTCAAACAAACTTCTAAATATGGTGAAAAATGTTCCATCAAAGAATAACAAATGCCATGTACTATAGCATGGGCCAGGTGTAGGCTTGATCAACTTATGTGCTTTTGGAACTAAATAAAACATTGTCTGGTCAGATCTTCTACTGTCAACTGTTAGCAAATTAGATGTTATCACAGTTTTATCTACCCATTTAGAAAGATATTTTTCTATTTTATACACACATACATATATATATATATATATATATATATATATATATATATATAGATATATACACACACACACACACACATATATATATACATACACACACATACACACACACACACACATATATATATATATATATATATATATATATATATATATATACATACATACACACACACATATATATATATATATATATATATATATACATACACACACACACACATATATATATATATATATATATATATATATATATATATATATATATATAAACATAGATAATGCATACATACATATATAACATACATATATTTACTTATATTTATATACATATGCATTTATACAAAAGCACTACAAGCACAGAACTTCCAAAACTGGCAGAACATGTAACAAAAAAAAATGCAGAGAAACAAAAGGATACAGCACCCCAATGTCTCAAAGTAGTAATCAAATTTAATGTAAAGGTTTACTCCATTACATCACAAACCAGGTTTCCCTCTGTAAAGACAGAGCAGACTGAATAAACCTTACACAGTCTGCTAAAGCCAAGTGCTCAATGTGGAGTGCACACAGCGCACCATTTTAGATGCAGTAAGCGGCTCTACATGGCATGTAGAGACATGCAAACACAGTAAACACTATGGTATGCTACTTACAGCATAAGCAGCTGAGCTGTATGCTAATCAACCAATCCAAGATGGGGGAGCTATTCAACAAGCTATAAAGCAACCACAGAGACTCAGTACTGGTTTTCCCTGCAAACTGCAAAACCTACTGGAATACAGCCATGGAAAGGAGTCTATACAGAAAGAATGTTAGGGGCTGCGGTTACTTTAAATCGCGTGTATGTACAACAAGCTGAAATCTATGATACTGCTGCTGCTAATAGACCATGGTCAAGAAGAAGAGGAGTTTTTAGACCCTGTTTAACTTATCACAATCTGCATGAGATGGAAATTGTAGAGCGCAACAAGGTGGATAGAGACACACTACATGAACTCTGCAACCTCTGTCATCCTCAACTCAGACCAAGGGCAAACAGAGTGGAACCAATAATGGTGGAGACAAAGGTATGTATAAGACTTGGAATTTTAGCTACAGGAACCTTTCAGAGACCAACAGGGTACATGCTGGGGGTGTTACAAGCATCAGCATCCAGGATCCTTCATCACTTCCTGAATACTATGCTCCAACATGCCACTGACTACATATATTTTCCCCGTACAACTGAGGACAGGGCCACAAATATGAAGGAGTTCTACGCTGTAGCACACTACCCTGAAGTACTGGGAGCCACAGACTGCACACATGCAGAAATTAAAGTACCATCCAGGGATCAGGGAAGGGTCTACATAAACAGAAAGAGCTTCCACTCCATTAACTGCCAAGGCATGTGCAACACCAAAAGAATAATCTTGAATGTGTGTGCTGGCAAGCCAGGCCGTTACCACGACTTGCATATCTGACTCAACTTCCAATTGTATCAGATGTTTACTAGGGGTGATATCCTACAGGGTCATTTACTGAGGAATGCGGGTTATGCACTGGAACCGTGGCTGATGACGCCCATCAGAAATGCACGCACACCAACTGAAGAAAGGCACATGCTCCAACCACATTCATTTGGGCCGCTGAAGTCACGGTTCCGGTGCCTAGAAACATCTGAGGGAACACTGTCTGCAGTACAATCCAAGTAAATGTACTGACATCTTCACTATCTGTGCCATGCTTCACATCATCATCCTGAGAAAACAGCTTCAGCAGGATCAACAAGGGGAAGGGGCACACATCCCAAAAGCACTGGCAAGGTCACCACATCCACTTGCAGGGGAGGAGTCACGCGAGGGGAAACTAGTAGCTGCTATGGGTGTAGGCAGATGTAGATGAGCTCAATATGCCCTGACACTGGCTAAGAGGCAGCACAGAGCAAACTCACTCACTACCTAAGGGGCTAAAACCTACATCCTAAGCACATACTAACAATGACGCCAGGCAACACTCACAACCTTTACCTACCCATGTAATGGCCATGTACTCCTAGCAGACAAACAAACTCAGCCATGAACTAAAACTGTAGAAATTTCCTGATTTACAAGGTAAATGTTGAACCTGGAATATTAAAAAATGTGCAACAGAAATGAATGGCATATCCTTGCATACTGTTACTTGGTAATGTAAGTAAAAGGTGGGTGATTTTTACAGCAATGACTCCAAGATGTGATAGCAGTGACTTACGTGAACACGTGTCCTCTACCAAGTAATAGGTCTCAGGCAAAGGTTCACACATTTATACCTCTCAAAAGTACTGATGGTCATCAAATGTTCTCAGTTTGGCCTCAAACATTTATACTAGTTTGTCCTATTGGAATGTGCCTGCACCTCCACAATGGCCTTACACAAATGCAGAGTGGCACAGAAAGACCCACCTGGATCAGGTGGGGGATGGACAACAGGCCTCCTCCAAGCACCCTTAACAATCTTCCTGTGTGGCACGTTGCCCATACTTTGGCTATAGCCAGAGTCAACAGACACTGAAGCCGCAGTAAGCACACAACCCTGATTGAGTGTTTCACCCTCCAACTGTCCAATCTCTGAAGGCGCACTGGAATGGGTTGGCGTAGGCCTACAGGCTGTGTCCGACAGAATTACAGAGTATAGCTGAATGTCAACCTCAGTGTTAGATTCAACCACTGCACCCCCCCCCCCGACTGTGCCTCTGTTTGCCCACCATCATCATCAGGGTCTGACATCAGGTGGCAAGAGTCCTAAACTTCCACTGTCAAGATCACCTGTGATAATAAGCAACAAATACAGGAAATAAATTAATTACTACAGTTCAATATATGCTAACAAACTAACAGTATGACACTATTACAGACAGTAGAGCAATACATACACACAAACACAAACACACACACAATCCTGACACCCACATCACACATATGGATAAAATAAATATTTCCATAAACTACTCATCAGTACTGCTATAAAAAAGTTTGGCTTACTATGTGCAGGTGACTCCACACTTTCTAGGGAGGATGGCCCTAGACAAAATTAAGCAAAAGGTAAGGATACCATTATCACATTTAATGGTAACAAAGGGGGTGAAATACGTTTGGCCCTTTATATGTCCATTAACCATACAGTTAACAGAAACTTACATGACATGTCCACCCCAAGACCATGCACAATGAACCAGAATATGTTAACTGTATCAATATATAACTACTCTCCCCCCCAACAATTTGCTAAACTTAAATATTGCTCTCAGTATTTTACTATACAAGAAATATTTAATAACTAACATAGGTAAGTCTACCTGGAAACTCCTCCTGGGACTTATTTGCCCTCCTGAAACAGTTGCACCAACATCAATCACATGTTGCTGTGCACTTTCCACTGAGCTCTCTGGATCCCTGACAGTGGACAGGGACTCTTCATTTGGTGGCTCTGTAGCAGCCTCCACTAGTTAGCCATCTGTCCATGGGCCATTCCAGCTGCTCTCCTCCTGGCCAATGAAATCATGTCAGTGGCCCTGTGACACATCTGATCATATGTCATGCTGTGGCCCCCAACAGCATTGATACTGTCCACCATCCGCTGCCAAATTTGCATTCTTCCAGACATATCCCCATGGCCTCCTTCAAGCAGAAAGGCACCATGTTGCCTAAAGGCTTGGACAATGACATCACTCTCAGGGTCACTGAAGGGGGGGGGGTTGCATGGATTGGGACACATGGGTGCCATAGTCCTAGGGGACATAAAACACAAAAGAAGGATAATACACAAATAAAAGTCCTGCACAGATATAACATACAAGTAGTTTTTCAATATTACCCACTGGAGAAGCAAAAAACTTTCAAGATATTCAAATATAAAAAAAATGTATGTGTTGTATAATATCACAGACACAATGCAAGGTTGGATCCAAAACAAGGGAAATAACAATAGCAAAATAAAACTCTGTATAAACAATTTTGTTTGTGCCAACACAGAAATACAACTTGGCCCCACACCCCAAAAACAACAGGCAAATGACATTTTGCTACCATACAAAGGAATAAACCAGCAGTGAACTGTTATAAGTGGTATCAAAGAAACTGTCCCAAAAATGTGTACACATTTACCACTGAACATTTATTTTTATGCAATGCACTTGCCTTTACCTGTGTCCAACACTCCCCTACAGGTGTCTATATGAGCTATCCTAGAAGCCTAACACCCCTGTGTCACTGACAATATAGAACATTTACATTTCAATGAAATAACAACAGAACAGTGTAAAGACTACCAGTGGTAACACTAACACTTGTGACAAAAGTTAATAAGGCTGTGCATCTGAGAAAGTAAAATGCCCTAACAAAAATGCCTGTCATCAGTAAACTTCTAAGAAGTGCATAAAGATAAAAGTAGCATTTGCTAATGCATATGTAAAAATATTCTCCAAAGTGATATCTGAACATATCCAGTATATAACTGAAAAATGCAACCATACTTTATCAAGATCAGTAGTCTTCTGCACTGATAAATCGAAAGTAATAGCAATCGTCTGTGTTATCCAGATAACCAAGTCTCCTAATCTTCATTTTCCTTAGCTACACGGTTACCTTTTATAGTGTAGATTCAGAACTGTGAGCATGGTGAAGATGCAGATGAGGTGTGTACTCATTACAATTGCTGAATCCCAATTTCATGGCTCCATGTAGCAAATGCAAACATAGTGCAGGCACTCCCTCGGTGATTGTTGCGAATGGATTGCAGCTGTGAATGGTTACTGGTAGGGAGAAGGTAAACAACAGTAAGACAGACTCCCTTACCTCCAGTGGGTGTGTCAGCCAAGTTAGACTTACAAAGTGCAGAAGTAATTGTATCAAGGTTTTAAATGTAAATAAGCAGCATACATTTCACAGTTTCTGTTCAGCAATATCCAACATACCCTGCATTTGTTAAAAACTGTACATTACTGCCATTTAATATTCTCTGACATTTTCAGGACAATTATACAGAATGCCTTACAGACTGCATGTCTCAGATTACTGCTCAGATAAAAGAAGAATGAACACTATACAGACATTAAGACAGAGCTGCATTTCTACAAACAGTCATAAATGGTTGTGTGATCACTCATTGCAGTACATCTGAATTTAATACATGTACAAACACATCAGAAGTGTACAAGTATCATATATCCTGCTGATACTGTGCATGAATTTGGACTTGCTTCTATGCTCAATGATTTCCATTCTCTGCTGCAAAGCTGTTTCTGTGGCAAAGAGGGATAAGACACCCTTACATGGTTTTGAATGTTCAGTGGTGTGAGAGTTTTCATATTCAGACTTGTGTAAAAATCTTTCACGTGTAGTAACAAATATTTTGTAGTGTTGCTTATTTTATAGATTTTTTTTATATTAATGTCAGTATTTGTGTGGTGTGTGTCTTAGTGCAAACAGGGGATACCAATAAACACAATAAATGTCATGTAAAGTACTTCTATGACAACCAGTACATGACCTACACCTGTGAATCACTTGTGTGTGTACAGCACATCTGCTAAACACATTGATCCCCACAGCATACAGTATCTGTAGATCAGGATTAAAGTACCACCTTTGTCTTTTAAGGATGAAATCTAATAGACACTACTCATAAGGCTAAAACAAATTTGGCATTACTTACCTTGCTTGCATGATGCTTCTTACCACTGTGTAAATTTGGAGTAAATGGCTCATGCACAAAGCATACAGAACACCTGCAGACAGGATGCAGACATTCTTGATTTCAAAAAAGATGCATTGTTGCATTTTTTGCTTTCCATTGCACACCACCAAATTACATTGCATGGCAGTTAGCAACCTTCCCAAACACCTGCAGGTTCAGAACACCTGCAGAGAGGAAGCACACAGTCAACAATTTCAAAATGGATACATTCTATCAATTCTGTTGTGCACTGTGCAAACATGTTAAGCAGCTTTGTGCCGCTGTTAACACACATAAATTAATAATGAATAGGAAAATCTCCAACTTTTATTTAACTATTCCTATGTGGCAGCAGTTGTAAGTATAAAGCTGCAATACAGATGGTCCTGGGTTCTAATTCAGAAAATTCCAAATATTTTTACTGTCATTCCATTTCACTTTATATTAAATGTCACATTAAAAAGGTAAACATAACTAAAAATAACAATAACTATGTATAGCAGTGGAGCTCCCAGGAATTATGTCTACGACTGAGCATATACAGACTACTATGTTTCTGTAATTATAATTGTGCTATCTGGTTGTGGATGGCCTTCAGACCTCAATAAGACTCATACACAAGTGTATAAACCAGGACAGTGTGAGGTGACACACATATATGGTTAATCCCTCAATCTGTCATATGTATTCATATATAATTCATGTCCATGTCCGAGAAACACTTCTTTTGAAGTACTTCTTCTGTGGCAAGGATGAAAAATCACTGCTGTGGAAGACAATGTTTGTCCTTTACCCATAGGTTTGAATCCTACATTGTAAAAATTAATTTTTATCAGTGCATAGCGCCACTCAAAAATGTGTCAGGTCATAAGTGTTATGCCCCCAATACATGTCTGCAAAGATAAATCACTTTAGACAGTTACAGCAGCAACCAATCCTCAAACCAATGCCAATTATCACTGTGACAACCCCACTTAAACTCGGGGTAGTAACAAATGAGCTTCAATCTTCACCATTGTCTCTGGTACGAGACTGCCAGTGAAAGCAGGGACAGAAATACACAACTTCCCTAAGAGTACACCAGGAATAGGTGCCAAACCTGGGACTGGACTATATGCTTCACTTCAAGTCCCCAAATGAGTCTTCACACTAACCACTGCAGAGTACTGTGTCCCAGTTCTACATACTTGACACAATCATTTGATACTCGCACAGATGGCCCTGGGAAAGACTGACACAGATTTATGTGCCATGTCCTCTTTCCCAAATTAGAAGGCAACGGCTGCCACCAGTCTAATACAACAATACCCTTCAAAAGGGGTGTTCAATTATATTGGGTAAAATAAACAATTATATAAACAGTAGCATGTAATCCAAGCAGTAAGGCTTTTCAGAGTGGCCCTGGTGTTATCACAATAAGCATAAACACTCTCAGGTTACTAAAAGCACTTTCCAAATAACAAGCCACAATAAAAGGTAGGAAAATATTTAATAATATATAAAATTATTTAAAACATGTATACACAGAATAACGGATTATAATAAACCAGAGTTTCACACACAGGAATTATGAAAGTAACACTGTAGAATAGGTTTCACAGTGATTGTAGAAAAACTAACTTTAGTTCCCTGTCTAAAGAGTAACTGTCCCTGTCTAATCTAATTAACTCAACAAGACAAGATGATACTCTTACTTCTGCAAGGCAAAATAAGAATTTATGTCAACTCTTCAGGCTGTTGTCTGGTCCTCAGTGACTGGAATAGAATCTCCTACTACTTCTGAACAGTTCTGGAAAACTCTGATACCCACTGATTTGGAAAACTGACAACTGAACAACTACAAGAACTACTTAACTGGACACGGAACCTGATTTTATAGCAGAATTTTTTTTAAAGTTACAGAAAGCTGTTATGAAAATTCTACTCTCTCATATCATACTTTAAAAAGTAAACAAACAGCTGCTGTGGAGTTTCTATTCCTTTCAGCTATGGCACACGATGACATCACATCTAGGGCAGCTGACTGGCAAAACCTACACACACAATTCTTTTTAGAAAACATGTACATTTGGTCAGCCAGAAGAACGCAGTTTGATTCAAGCATCTTACATAAATCAAAGTAATAATCAAAAAACAAACTTATTTACTAAAGTATAGCTAGTCATACTGACGTATATAACACAGGGTAGATTTACAATCATCTACAAGTATTTACAAAACTTCAGCCATTCACACTAACACAGATAATAATAATCAATTTATTCACATTTCTCCTCCCTTTGAAGACTAACTAGATTTTTGTTACCCTAGAAAATCATCGCTTGAGAAAAATGGGTCTGACTGAAAATGTGTCAACCCTACCCCTTCTCAACAGTCCATCTGCATTAGCATTACTGATTTCACTATGGTGTTGCACCATCATGTCATCTGCCTGTAGTCCTATGCTCCACCTCAGTAACTAAGCATTTTGCTTACTGATTCTGCTTAGCTATGTTAAAGGGTTATGGTTTGTAACCACTCTGAAGTCTCTTCCATACAGGTAAGGCTGAAGCTTCTGCAATGCCCATACTATGGCTAGGCATTCTTTCTCCACACCTGCATAACATTCCTCCCTAGGTTGAAGCCTACAGCTAAGATATACAATGGGATGCTCTTCTCTCTCTGAGGAAACTTAGCGGAGTGCAGCCCCCAACCCATAAGCATTCACCTGTACAACAAATTCCTTGCTGTAATCTGGACTGGCTAACACAGGGAGTTCTCCCAAAGTGTCTAAGCTTCTGGAATGTCTGCTCACAAATCTGCTGCCCACACTATTTATCTGGCTTGTTCTTCCTTGTTAGGTCAGTAAGGGGTGCAGCTATTGCACTACAGTTGGGCACAAATTTCCTATAGTACCCTGCTGTCCCTAGGAAAGATCTCACCTTCTTTTTGGTAACAGGGGCAGGCCAAGCCTGCACAGCTTCCACTTTGGCAGGTTCTGGCCTAATCTTAACACTCCCAACTCTATGTCATAGGTAGTAGACCTCTACCATACCCACTTGACACTTACTAGTAGGCTTAATGGTCAACCCTACCCTTTTTAATTTAAGGCCTCCCTGACATGTTGAAAGTGCTCTTACCATGAAAGACTGTAAAACTGCAATATCATCCAATTACACAACAGCATAATCTCTTGTTCCTACCAAGACATGACCTACTAACTTCTGGAAGGTTGCTGGACATTCTTCATCCAAAAGGGAATCCTTGTAAATTCATATAATCCAAAGGTGCTACAAAAGCTGGCCTCTCTCATGCAATGGGAATCAAGTGCACCTGCCAATATCCCTTGGCAAAATCAGCAGTGGTTAGATAATTAGCCCCACACAGCTATTCTAAAGGCTCATCTGTTCTAGGCAGGGGGTATGCATCTGACTCTGTATAAAACTTTCTGTAGTTTATTCAGAATCTTACACTACCATCTTTCTTCGGTACCACTACTACTGGTTAAGCCCAAGGACTACTGGACTCCTGGATTACCCCCAGCTCCAACATCTCCTTTACCTCCTCCTTCAAAGTCTATCTGACTCACTCAAACACCCTACAAGGAGCTTGCTTGATAGGTTTTGAGTTCCCATATCCACATAGTGCTGCACTAGGGGAGTACACCCAGGTTTTCTGGTGAACATGCCCCCAAGTTCCTGTACCACTGCTCACATTTCTTTAACCTGACTACAGGATAGCTGCTGAGATACTGCTACCTCTCCCACAGAAGTGTCAGTCCGAGCCTCACTAAGAAAGTCAGTCATCAGATCCCCCTCAGACTTCTCCTACCATCCACTGTGAATATTCAGCACCAGGGCCTCCCTATTGTGATAAGACTTCATTATGTTAACATGGCACAACTTATGTCCCTGTCTCCTGCCTATCTTTTGGCATTGCTCACAGGTCCTGCAGTACCATGTTACATCTTTTGCAATCCCAGGCCAATAAAAATTTTGCATTGTGCATCTCCTAGTACACTATGTCCATATGACCTGCAAAAGGAATGTGATGGGCTATGGCTAGAAGTGTCAGATGACAGGCTCTGGGCACTATTAACTGCCATATTACCTCACCCTCTAACCCTCCCTTAGGGGTCCACTCTCTACACAGTAACCCTTTGTTATCTGCAAAAGAAATATCATGGACTATGACGAGAGGTGCCAGATGGTAGGTTATGGGATCTACCAACTGCCATATTACTTCATCTTCTAGCCCTCCCTCAGGGGTCCACTCTCTATTCCAGCATACAGACTCCCCTGCTGGAGCATCAGGTGCCTCCTTAGCTACCTCTCTCAAGTTTTGTAAGGTAGGTTCTGAAAGCTGTTCCTGCCTCAACTCTACTTTTGTGACCCCTCCTAGCTCCCCTTCCAAAGGAAGCCTAGTATGTTCTTGTCAGCAGTGCCTGTCAGCATGGATACCACCACTCACCTCTGTCCTTGCAGTCACCATGTCCACAGGAATATCAGTACCTACAAGCAGCTGTGGTTCACCTTCAGGCTCATTGCTATAAGGTAGCTCTCACTCTAAAGTAACCACATCACATTATCGTAACTGTGAATAGAGAAGCCCATAGTGAACATCTATAGAGACTGAGGGAAGCAAGGGGTATGTATGCATGCATGCAGCACAAGTATAGCAAAGTTAGCATGCATAGCCTAACTGTAAAAGCAAGCATGCATGCTTCAGTCTGTAGCACAAACCAACTGTAGGAGTCAAGTGTAAGACTGTAGTCAAAAATTGTGAGTTCAAATACCAGAAGTTAGTATAAAATAGTGCAATCCGTTAAAAGTATTACATTCTTTCTACATATGGCATAAATGCCCTGCATAGCAGTTAACTGTATAACTGGACCAAGCATATGTGCAAAATCTGCATGTTGCACTTTAGCAAGTCTTAATTATAGTTTGCAGTTGTTAAAAAGTATACTTAAATGTAAAATTTCAGACAAAAATGCATCGGATGTGACATATGATGGTACTAATTTTATCTTTTTTTTCTTTCACCCAAACTCTTATGTCTTTTTTTTCTATGTGTCATCAAAACATTTCCATTTCATCCATCTCTAACAAATCACAAAATGCTTTACAGCACAGGGAGGTAAGCCCAACTCCAGTGGTTCAGCCTGCCCCCACCGGCTCCAGCACCGACAGCCAGCACATCCGGGACCCAACCTGACAGTACTGTCTCTGCTGCCCCTCCACTATTATCTGCTCCCTCAGGTAGCACTATCTCAGAAGCTGGTGCTGTGGTACCCCTCAGGGAGCACTGGTGGAGATGGGGATTTTATAACCCACCAGGAGATGCCAGGGTCGGTGCTTAGGGTCATGCAAAGCACCACTGGTGCACACCTATGCCACATGGAGAGGCTGCTCTCCCTTATGGTCTGTAGGAGGAGACATCAAGCACTCCAGCAGCCAGCAGATTAAGGGGATGATGATGACAGTCCTGTGGGTGAGGACGTGATTCTCACTGTCCCCATGCTTTATGGGCATGGGCTTTTGTTGTCTCCACCCTAACCCCAAATCATGGTGTAAAAAGGTTTTGTGTTGCTCACCATCCTTATGACTTGTCTTGTTTGCCCAGTTTGTTTGCAGGTGGTTCCTCACCTACCCTACTTACTTGACAGAGAAATATCAATGTCCCTTACCAACCATTCTTCTCTTACTGAAGTAAAAAACAAACCGGCACCTGCCCCACAAAAAAATATTGTCCCATACATAGCTCTCCACTTCACACGAGTCTTCATGACACACGTGATTTGATTGAATTGGCTACAAAACATGATTGCGTTGTGCGTTGTCACCCTTCTTTGTTGAGATGACTAATGTCCTAATTCAGCTAATATTATATATATATATATATATATATATATATATATATATATATATATATATATATATATATAAATTTTATATTGTTGAAGTGGATAGCTATGGTTCTTTGCTACCTCCTTAATGCACACTCCTGTAATTCTTTCCCTTTATTTTTCCCCTACTTGCACCCCCATTTCACCACTTTCCTATCTACCCAATTTTAACACTGTAATCTGGTAAAAAACATAGAATCGCACACAACACACATAAGCTTAAAAGAAAAGAATGGAGTCCTTCAATTTTTGGCTTCTGTGTTTGCGTGCAGTTTGGCATGGTGTACCAATGTCAAGAGATGGTGAACGGCTGTTTCTTGGTGCAGTTACATCTGCTCAATGCCACTTGAACA
Source organism: Protopterus annectens (assembly GCF_019279795.1). Lineage (NCBI taxonomy): Eukaryota > Metazoa > Chordata > Ceratodontiformes > Protopteridae > Protopterus > Protopterus annectens. The sequence goes on along the minus strand of NC_056728.1, from coordinate 621,477,809 downwards.
CACTGTGCTAAGGTAAAACAGAATAACACACAGTGAATGTAGTATAAAGAATAATTTCACTACATTATCAGTACTGAATTAAAAATATTACATATACCAGGATTTGAACCCTATATCATCTGGGATTCAAAAGAAATGTGTCGATGCTTTTATACCTACTGTGACAGAGTCAGCTAAGCAGCAGGTGTGTTTCATACACACAGTACTGAGAACCCTCATAACTGCAGCACAGAAGCTTGTGTTTGCTCACCAATTAATCACACTCAAACATAGAATGCAGTAGAAATGTGCATCTAACATGCACAAACACTTTGCCATCGATTGTGCAAACCCATTGCTCAGCAGTGTGCTATGGAAAGTGGAAAATAGCATGTATTACTTATGTTTACTGCCCATTTAGTCTTCATCCCATGAAAGTACATGTAAAAAACACAAACAAAAAGAAGGCACTTTTTAAGAAAAAAAAACATTTACAGTGCATCCGTTACCTCACCCATGCATCACAAACTTGGTCTCTCAGTACTTGTTTATAAACATATCAGCTACACCACAAAAATAAATAAATGTTTTCTTATATACCATGAACAACTTTATGAATGACAGTACACACTCACTTTTTCTAACACGTAGTAATGTGGACAGCTGTTTGCACAGAGTTTGTACAGCTGTCTCAAAGTATACCTGCAAATTGAAAATACAAAAACAAATACTACACACTACATACTCATCAATCTGGTAACATGCAGAACTTTAAAAAAGGAAGCCTGCAGGACGATAAACCTCAGCAGATGCACCAATTCCAGACACAGTGATGCTGATAAACTGCAAGTTAAAATTTTATTTTAAGCTCAACAAAAATAGGCTTTTCGTCAATGTCCCACACCAACTTCATCAGAAAAACAAACACATTCAGCTTACACCTTAATAAAAAGCTCATAAATCACATGACTACTTAGCAATTAAGCCAATACATTCACAACACCTGCTCAAACCCTTCCCTGAGGACTCAACCTTACTGAACAAGCAGTAAAAGGAATATCACGTAAGCCATGCTGAAAGAGATAAAAATGAAGAAAATAAAATAGATACAATATACAAAAATAAATACAATAAAATTACCTAACCAAACTTCTTAATTTTAAAATACAAGAAATGGATAACATTCCATTTAAGCCTGGATAATGATAAGCTTCTAGTTTTAGCTGCCAAATTAATTCCTTTTGTTCTAAAAGTAACGTATCTGGACCCCCCCCCCTATTGGAAGGAACTACCTGATCAATGACTGAAAAAGTAAAGTCGTGACCTGGGTATTCCTTAACATGCCTGGCAAGTGCATTCTCCATCTTCTCTTTTTTGATGGCATAAAGGTGTTCATAAAGGCGCTCCTGAAGTTTCCTGTCAGTTTTTCCTATATAAAACACCGGGCATGAAGAGCACCTAGCCAAATATACCACATGTGAACTGGCACAGTTAAATCTACCCCTGATGGTGTATTTGGTCTCCCCAATACTAAAAAGGTCCTTGCTTTAATAAACCTACAGTATTTACACATATTGCATTTGTACATCCCCTTAACCGGGGCATGGTTCGATTTCATCTGTAGAATACTCTTCAGATTCAACCCCCTCCTAAACACCACCTTGGGTGTAATCTCAAACCGTGAGTTACCTTGCATGTCTAATTGTAAAACACTCCAATTTTTCTTTATGATGGAAGAAATGTCCCCTGCATCAACAAGTTGTAATTAAACTGCAAAGGTAATTCTCATGGGCTTGCATATAGGATGGTTCGGGGTTCTGGGGTGCTACATTATTGCCCAAAATTGGTACGTAGAACCCATTCTTCCTCTTTCCGCAAACTTCCTTGACCAATTCTGATATGAGATGGTCCGGGTATCCCCTGTTCAAAAAAAGGCCACGAATAAACTCACGTTCTTCGAGGAAGTCGCTGAACTTAGACACCATCCTCGCCACCCTCACCAACTGCCCCTTTACTATCGACCTCTTCTGATGGAAGGGGTGACTACTCTCAAAATGTAAATAAATGTTAGAAAAAGTTACTTTACAATGAATTTTGGCAGTAAAACAACCTAGAGGGATATCCTTAAATAACTCCACATCTAAGTAAGAGATCCTCTCCTTGGAAAAATTTAATGTAAATTTCAAATAACTGGTGGAGTTAAGACTATCTAACAGTGTCTCAGCCACTTCCCTCTCCCCCTGTAGGATGATAAAAATACCATCCAAGAAACTAGTCTAAAGCAGGGTTTTCTCCTGAATGATAGAATTAGGGAAAACAAGCTCTCTCTCCCAGTAAGTCATCACCAAATTGGCAACGCTGGCCCCACAAGGAGACCCCATAGGGACCCCTATTAATTGGTGGAACCAACAGTTGTTAAAGGAGAAAAAATTGCAGGTCAGAATGATGTCCAATAACTCCCTCACCATCAGAATGTCTCCAACAGGTGCCTGTTTAATGGTCATGACAGCTTCAATCCATTCTAACGCTATGGAATGAGGGATGAAGGAGTACAAATCAATAACATCGATTGTCAAGAAATTACTCTCCCCTGTGCAAGGAGTACAATTAACCCTCTCAAGAAATGACCAGGAGTCTTTAGAAATGTGGGACTCACTTGGGACAGTTCAAGCTTCAAAAGTAGATCAGTTCTCATTTGACCATTTCCTTGGCAGAAAAATCTTCTCAGAATTGGAACAGACTGTACAAAAATGAACACAGTGTAACAATCACATAAGGTACAATATTTCACCTACCATTCATGAACTGGAAATAATGTTAGGAAGAACATGCTAAAAGATGAGAGAAATAGCTCCAGGTGCTGATATACCAATAGTACAAAGAGCCACGTATAACATGTTAGCCAGCCAGTAAATGGATACACATTCCAGACTGCAACACAGCTCCTGAAGAAGCATAAACATCCATGGGAACTCTGGAAATGGCCCAAGTAAATAAGCTCTATTTCTCAAATCAGATCCTTAGCCATTTAGATTGTTCATAAGCTTAAAATGGATCCATTATTTCCTAAACACATATACATACATTACTAAACAAGCATGTCTGTAGGACTGTGCAGGCAACAAATAACTCCGAGAATAACACAAAACCAAATGGGCAGGTTTTTATCTTCGCAATAAGTCTGCAATGAAAGTCATTCAGCTTCCTCAGACCATAAGCTTATACTGCCGGAGGGAGAAGCATGCTCCTTGAAGAGTTGTGCTCTTAGTATGATCAATCATGGCAAAATGGTCTAACGGGAGGAGGCCTGATAAAAACATAATCTGAAGTTAATAATTAAAAAAAAAATACATTTGGAAAAAGAATACTGGGCCCTACTTAAGGCAGGAAAGCTTGATGGTGGTGGTGTTCACAGGCAAGTATATGATATCTAAGTGGTTCAAACAGCCCAGACAGCTCAATCTACAAAAAAAAAAGGATACCTAGAACCAAAGTATGGGGTCAGCACCTGCAAGGTGACTGCTGGGGGCAAGTAACATGCTAGCAGAGTAACAGGTTGGTATGAATAGATTATGGTGGACTAGACCACATGTCTTTGTTGAAATTATCGACACAGTCAGTACTCCCAAAAGAGCAAACACGTGAATGCTGTGCTTTTATGGCAGTCTCTTCCACCTACAGTAAAATTTTACTCAGCTGATTCTCTGAATCGTTCAGCTGAACAAAATCAAGAGCTGCAGGCATTTCTGAAGAAAAGCATATGGCAAATTAGCATTTGCCAACCTCCTGGATTGCTGCATTAGCATACAGCTCTGCCTGAGAAACCACCATCTACTCAGAAGGCCCCCCACAAGGGAAAAACCTCAGAGGTAGAGTGGTCTCTGAATTGGAATGGCTTAGTGCAATGGGGAAAGCTTCTGATCTCCCCATCAAACCCAGCCATAGTCTGTTTATTTTAGGAATATTCTATCATACATTTTAACTACTTTATACAACATAATTTATGTTATATTTTTTATATTTCTTGTTTTATTTAATTGAACTTAACCTCCTACGATTCCACTGAAAAATGGCAACTGTCTAGTCAGACTATCCCAGTTACCAAATGTAAATAAATAACACTGGGTCTGGAATCAAACTTCTCAACCAGGGGTGCCAGTGCACTCTCTCGCTCTCTCACTCTGCAGCTGGCTCTCATGAGACACCTCAGGCAACTCTGGGGACACTCAAGTCCCCAAGAAGGATGTTCTACAGCTGGACTTTGTGCCCACAGATGGAAAAGCTGCCTCAATGTGACTGCAAGCTGCAGGAAAAAAAATCACTGTGCACAAGGACCTAATAAGTACTTGGGGTAGTTATCCTTCCTGCAAACTGTGTGAGTGGTGCTTGATAAAGTAGCAGCTAGAAATTCTGTGCAAGACTTAAAACTTCACATGGAGAATGACGGAAACTTTACAAGGGCATGAATGGAAGGAATGGTATATCTGATCAGAATCCAAGTGCAGAACCGTTATGGAATGTCTGCCCTCATCAAGGATTAACCTAAGCACTAAGTTTGATCACACAATTGTTAACAAATGCACTTGCTGCCTTACCACCTTGAACAGAAGTTATGTACTTACCATAACTTGGTATCTGTGTTCTCCAATTTCATTATGTACCACAAATGAGTCTTTGACCTCAACCCCTGAGATCTAGTTTGCTGCCCCTTTAGAAAGATAGTAAGATCTGTTATACTGGACAGGCAAAGAAGGCAACCAACTGCAGCCCAAAGTAGGAACCTGTGGGTCCCCTTATCCTCTGTATCTCTCTCAGCTGTAAAAGGATGGGGGAAGGAAGGTTACTGCCCTTCCCCACATGGAAATTAGTGATAGCGACAAGTTGGAACTTTATAGTGGAAAAGCTAGCTCCGTGCTGAAAAACCAAGCTGAGAAACATAAGAATGTCTGGGACTGGAGCAGAAAAGCGATCAATATTCTTCTGCAATGCCCAAATGGAAAACCTCTTCCATTTATTATAATATACTTTCTTGGTGGAGGACTTCAGAGAAGCAAGGAAAATTTCCCAAACCGGGAAGGCCAGCCTGGACTTTCGTAGAATCACTAGAAGTGGAGAAACCAAGTGGTCAATTTGAGGGATCAAAGATTGGGAATCTGGCATTCCAACGGATGGGAAATCAGATCCTGTCTGAGACCCAGTACCCATGGAGAATATTTGCTGTGAGACTGCAGGAAGGGGAACCATACCTGATGAGGCCAGTAAGGGGTAATGAGGATTAGAATGATATTCAACCTGCTGGCTTTCTGTAAAATTTTGGGTATCAAGGGAACTGGAAGATAAGCATACAGGAGGCCCGTGGGCCAATCATGAACTAGAGCATCACTAGAGCATCCCTGGATGAATCCCCCAAGTGGGAAAATCAGAGTGAAGTACTTGCTGCACTTTTTGTTTAGGGGAGAGGCAAAGAGGTCACAGCATGGCTGGCCCCAACAGCTGAATACTTGACTTGCTAATCGTGGATTCAGGGACCACTTGTGAGACTTAGGATCGAGCTGGTCGGTCAGTCTGTCCGACATAACATTAGACTCCCCCAGGATGTGCACTGTAATAAGAAAACGGTCTGAAGAGATCACCCATTCCCAAACCCTTATGGCCTCCCTGCACAACAGGTATGAATGGGTTCCCCCTGCTTTGAGGTACCAAATCACTGACATATATTGTCTGTAAGAATTGCAACTGTCCCCAGAGGAAGACAGTCCTGAAAGGCTTGCAATGTCAGAAGGATCACCCTGACCTCCCATACATTTACGTGCAATTTGGTCTCTGTAGTGGGCCATGTGCCTTGGACCATCTTTCCCTGGAAATACCCCCACCCCAACAAAGCAGAGTCCGTGGTCACTGTGGCTATAGGTGGGGGAAGAATGAATGGTCTGCGGAGATGGCGATCATCTCTAAGGATCCACCATTACAGATGGCATCTGCAAATTGGAGTTAGCCTGACTGGCATTGACAATGGATGGAGGCTGGAGCAAAACAGACCACTGGACTGCTAGGGTCCACTGGAGAACCTGCATGAAGAACCTGGCAAGAGAGACAAGAATAGCAACTGACATGAACCCTAGGACCATGAGGACCAGTCAAGCTGGTGGTGTTGGGGTATTTAGCAGCATTTGAACCTGCTGTCTCAAGGCTCTTATTTTTGGTGACAGCAGGGCTGCTATCTGTGTGGTTGTGTTCAATTGTGTTCCTATGAATTTGATGTCCTGAACAAGAGACAACTTGGATGTTGCCCGGTTCACTGTAATTCTCAGCTAATTGAACAGTTGCAACATAACCTGAACAGCCTGAAGTAGTTGATACCTCGTAGGTGCCATAAACAGCAAATCGTCCAGGTATGGAAACACCTGGAATCCTTGCAGATGGAGGTGACCTGCAACCACTGCCATGCATTTGGTGAGCACCCAGGGGACAGTGCTCTGAACTGATAATGATTGGCCCCCAGCCTAAAGTGCAGCTATCTCCTGGAGCACCTGTCTATTTTGATAAAAAAGTAGGCGTCCTGGAGAGCTACAGAGCACATCCAATTGGCCTTGCATAGATGCGGCAAAATGGACTGTACCGTAACCATGTGGAACTTAGACTTCTTTACAAACAAATTCAGACTGCTCAGATCCAAGATTGGTCGAAGGTCCCCTGTTTTCTCTGCCACCAAAAGAACCGCAAGTCAGCATCCTAGTTGTTTGGATGGTACCTCCTTGATGACTTTTTTCTAGAAGGTTTTGAACCTCTAGCAAGGCACTAGCCCGCTAACTGGCTGGCGCACTGGGCTGATACATCCCGGAACTGGGAGGAGGAATGGAAAAGAGAATATAGTAACCTCTGAAAATTATATTTAACACCCAAGTGTCATCTGTTATATTTGTCCAGGCATCTGGATGTAACAATAACCTGCCCCCGACTGCCTCTAGAGTAGAACAGTTGGGACAGAGCCTCAGGAGCACTGATAGGGCCTGTCAGAGAAGGGTTCTCTGAAGCCCTGATTTTGTCGACCATTAAATTCTCTGTCTCTAGAAGAGGATTCATCCTGCGAATCAGGAAAATACCCTGGAGACTTACGGAACCACATCATCTTCCCATTCCATTGGTTCCTGGAGAATGTCCATTGGGGGGGGGACTTGATCCCTATAGCAGACAGGGTCTTCCCTTCTTACTTGCTGTGGGTAAGAGTCTCTTTTACTGATGGTCCAAACAAAGAGGAACTGTCAAACGAGGCATTAATGAATGGCACCTTAAAGGAGTCCGCAAACCTGCACAGCCTCATCCAGGCATGTCTCCTGAGGGCTATGCCTGAACCAGCTGCTCAATAGGTTCCTTCAGCAGCATGGGAAATTAACTTCATCAAGGAATTAGTGATGGAGGACATAGTGGTCAGTTGGGGAGAAACATTCTTAAGGTCCTCCTCCAAAAATGACTGCATCAGAGAGGTAGATATTTCCTTAATTAGGTCTCTCTGGAGGTACAGCAAGTGTGCCAAGTAATTCAATGGTCTTAGTATAAAAGTGGCTGAGGCATACAAGCACTCATCCGCTAGTGGGGTCACAGAGGACGAAGATGGGACTGTCCCGAATATCTCCAGGAACACTGACTCTTCAAAGGAAGGGGGCTGGGAAGACCAGCCACTCTTTTGCTTCAGAATTTCTAAGATATCTCCGAAGCAGATATCAAGTGGAGATCAGGGGGACCCATTCCTCCCCATCAGAGTCAGTGTCCTCTGTCAAAGACTCCAAAGGTAAGTCTAGATGCTTCCTCTTGCACCATCGGTTCTGAGGAGACTCCTCCACATAATACTGGGGTACTCGGAAGAGGACTCAGAAGTCAGGGGAAACCTCTTGCTGAGGAATAGTCTGGAGGCTCTCCAGAAGGGGCTGATTGTGGACAGGACGATGGGAGCAAAGCCCCCCCTGCAGTGGGTTGGGTAGAAACTGGCGGAAGAGGGACCACATCTCACAGTGTGAAGAAAGCCCTCTCTGTCACCTGGAAGGCAGACATCACTGTGACAGCCTGACCTCCCGTCCTAGGAGACAAAGCTGTCAAAGGAGACAAGGACGAGATCACCCCAGATCCAACACCTCCAGCAGACACCGACCCTGAACTATCAAGAGCTGATGCCCCCAGGGGAAGGTATGGCTCCAAAAAGGATGAGGCAGACACCATCCTTGAGGATCAATCACCAACATCTCTGGGCCAAGGGCTAGCTCCACTCCAAAGGTATCTAGGTCGAGCTAGTGTGGGACGCTGCCGGAGTTGAAGACATACATATTCTGCACTCTGAAGATGGTCCACTCAGGAAGGCCAGGCCCTGCAACTCCAAAACTGAGGGCGGATTGGAGTTGGAGGCTGCGGTATTGGGGTTGGTGTTCTCATGGATCCAGCATGGGTCGGAGAAGGCAAAATCCTCAGCTGGATCTGGGCTTTGAGAAAACTCCACATCATCCTATCCATATCGGAATGGGACAACCAAGAGAATCTAGAGGAGAGCGAGGAATGTGTGGACCTGACTAGAGACAGGCTAGTCCATACAGTCGGGACAGGGGAGGGAGATTTACTCCAATGCAGAGTATGGCTCCGGGACCTCCAATCCAGGCATGTCTGACTCAAAGGAGTCTGCTCCAGAGATGAAGAGCTGTGGATCCAGACTACCTGCACCGGTTCTGACAAACTGCTTAGACCAGAGTGCTGAGGATCCGGCAGACAGAAAGTCTTGGCCGACGCCAGCTCTACTGGATGCAAGGGACCTCAAGTACAGTTGTGTACACTTACCATAAATGTAGATATTCGAGTGCATTCACTGTTGCAGTCATCACATTTGGGTTATCTGTTTGCAGTAGCCCTCAGTCGGCCTGATTATCAAAGTATTGGGTCCTGCGTCGGTTGCTGTCTCATCTTCCATGACGTCAGGTAGTCAGGGGTATAAAGCATGCAGCTGATGCCATTACATCAGTTTTTCTTGCCCCAGATGTCAGGTGCCCCCATAATAGGAAGCAATTATATATAAGGTTACACCTCCAACAAGAAAGCAAATACACCAAAAAGCTTTAAGCACAGAATACACCTCCAGCAAGAAAGCAAATACATCAAAAAGCTTTAAGCACAGAAATCAAGAAGAGAGGTGTAGTCAAAAGAAGTCAGGGGGCTGGAGGGAGGGTAACCAGGACTGCAACAGTGAATACACTCGAACATCTACATTTATGGTAAGTGTACACAACTGTACTATGTTTTTCGTGTTTCACTGTTGCAGTCATCACATTTGGGTAGATTCCCACAGCTAAGGATGGGAGGAGGTAATTAGATAGCATTATGATCAGCTATAAGGCCCTGCAAGACTGCAGTGGCAAATCCAGCTCTGGATTTAGAAAAAATTGGCAAGTGGCAATGCTTGGTGAAGGTATGTACAGAACTCCAGGTAGCAGCTTCTAGGATGTCCCTTGTAGGGACACCTCTGATAAAGGCTGTAGAGGTAGATGCAGCCTTGGTTGAATGTGGACGTATCCCCTGCGGGGTAGGATTTCCATGATGCTTATAGCAGAAATCAATGCAATGGCCTATCCACTTAGAAATGGTTTGCTTTGAAATGACCTTCCCCTCTGACCCTGCAGCAAATGCAAACAGCAGCTGTTCAGATTTCTTGAAAGGTTTAGTCCTGTCCAAGTAAAACCTAAGTTGTCTGTGCACGTCCAAGGAGTGCAGCATTTGTTCCCCTTTGTTCTGTGGATTAGAAAAGAAGGTTGGCAAATGAATTGACTGGTTAAGGGCCACACTGGATACCACCTTGGGCATGAAGGAGGGATTGGTCCTGAGGGACACCCTGTTCGCATGAAAGATGATGAAAGGCTCCACTGCCATGAGAGCCTGCAATTCAGACACCCTTCTTGCTGAAGTGATGGCTAGAAGGACGGCTGTTTTCCAAGAAAGGAATTTCAACTCTGCATTTGCAGCTGATTCAAAGGGAGGTAAAGTGAGCTTTTCCAGTACAAAGTTAAGGTTTCAGGCTGGAGTAGGGGCTCTCCTTGGTGGCCTTAAGTTTTTGGCCCTTCTTAGGAACTGCTTCAGCAGTGGATGAGATAAGAGGGGTGGTTCTGTATTGTAATGAGCTGAAATGGCTGAGGCATGAATTTTGATGGAGGAAAAGGAAAGGCCCTTGTGAAGCATCTCAGTTAAGTATTGCAGAATCTGGAGGTAAATTGGGCGCTGCTGTGCCCATCTTCCCTGAGTTTGGCTCCATGAACAGAATCTTTTCCTTTTTTCAGCATAGGATTTTCTAGTACTAGGCCTCCTTGCCTCCAGAATGACGTCCATCACCTGCTTACTGAGGGATGATAACAGAGAGATCAAGTAATTAGCCAGGCTGCCAAGTTCAGGATTTGAAGCTGTGGGTGCAGAATCTGGCCCTCCTGCTGGGATAGCAGTGCAGGAGTCTGAGGCAGGTGCCATGGTACCAGTAGTGACACACTGTGCAAAAGGGGGTACCAGTGGTGGCGTGGCCAGTCTGCTGCAATCAGTAATGTCTTTGGTTTGTCCTGTTTGATCTTTAGTAGCACCTTGGAGAGGAGAGACAGAGGGGGAAAGGCATAAACTGATAGGTTTTTCCAGGTGAAGGACAGGGCATCCACTTTCCAAGCTTGTTTGTGGGGAGTCCTTGTGCAGAATCTGTCCAATTGGTAGTTCTGGGGGGAGGCAAACAGGTCTATCTCTGGGCTCCCCTAATTGTTTCTCAACATGTTGAATATCTTTGGTTCCAGTTTCTACCCCGGGTCCATGAGATTTCTGCTTAGGTCATCTGCCAGTGTATTTTGCTTTCCTGGCAGGAATTGAGCCTGTAGGTGCACTTGGTAGCTCAAGGCTGTGTTCCACAGAGCCATGGCTAGTCTGCAGAGGAGATATGAGTGGGTTCCTCCCTGCTTGTTTATGTAGCACATAACAGTGGTGTTGTCCGTCTTTACCAATAATTGTCCTGGAGGAACATGGTCCTTGAAGGCTGTCAGAGCATTCTGTACAGCTAACATTTCTTTCTGATTGATATGCAGGAGCATTTGACTTGGGTTCCATTTGCCCTGAATGCACTTCCCTACCAAGTAAGCCCCCTCATGCATAGTCTGATGTGTCGGTTGTTAGGGTTTGGGCGGCAGGGGGTAGAGTGAATGGCAGTCCCTTGTTTTGGTGGCAGGCCTCTGCCCACCAAAGGAACTCTATCTGTAGACAAGGTATGATAGGAATCATTGATTCTAGATCCTGAGTATGGTGACACCATAGGCTTTTTAGATACCATTGTAGTTTCCTCATATGCAGTCTTGCATATGGAATTAGTAGACTGCAGGAGGCCATGTACCCTAGGGCTTGCAGTATTTTCCTTGCAGATAGCTGGGTCTTTGTGGCCAGTAGTTTGAAGTAGGCTGTCAAATGAACTTGTTTCTCTTGCATAAGGTGGGCCATCTGGAAAGTTGTATTCAAGCTTGCTCCCAGGAATATAATTTGTTGGCAGGGTACAAGATGCGATTTCTTTTCGTTTATGGTGTACCCCAGAGAAGTTAACAATTTCCTTACAAATGCCAGATGATTTAATAGTATGTCCTGGCTTTCTGCCTGAATTAGACAATCATCCAGGTATGGGTATATTTGAATATTTATTTGCCTGCAAAATGCAATGACTGGAGCTAGGCACTTTGTGAATACCCTGGGCATAGTAGATAAGCCAAAGGGCAGTGCAGAGAACTGACAGTGCAAGTAGCCTGCTTTGAAGTGTAGGTATCTTCTGCAAGATTCCCTTATTGGGATGTGCAGGTAGGCTTCCTTTAAATCCAGTGTTGCCAACCAGGCATGCATCTTTGCCTAGCATAGGAAGCACCTGATGAACAGTTAGCATCTTGAATTTTGGGATCACCAAAAATGTGTTTAGGATAGACAGGTCCAGGATAGGACGCCAGGGATTGTCTTTTCTGGGTACCAGAAAAAGTCTTGAGTAGAAACCTTGTCCCCATTCTTCTTCTGGGACAGGCTGAATAGCCCTGATGCTTAAAAGAGAGAACTTGCTTTTGAGCCTCTGCCCACTGATTTTGGGGTAGATCTGGCCAACCATTCAGGGTTGGTAAGGAGTGGAAGTGGAATCTGTATCCTTGGGAAACTATATTTAAAACCCATTTGTCCTGGGTAATGAATTCCCAATTTTTTGCCTGCAGGGCAATCTTTCCCCTAAAGGAACAATCAGTTGTGCAGGGCTCCGGAGGTTTAAAGTTAAGTTACTGAGACAGTTTACCATAGGGGGAAACTTACTACTCCCAGCTTTGGAAGTGGGAGCTCCCCACTGCTTAGTCCTGTGTGTACCCTGGGACTGAAGCCTGGGTGTTCTGCTGGTTCTTGGTTTGGACTGAGAAGGCCTGGAAGAGGCAGAAAAGGACTAATTCTTAGAGGGCCAATGCCTACTAAATCTGGGAGGCTGTACTTGCAGGAAATCTTTAACAGTTTGCATAGATTTAGCTTTTTCCTCCATCTTTTTAAGTACTACTTCTGCTTTGTTGCCAAAAAGGCGGTCTTGGTTTAAGGGAGCATCCAGCAATATAGCTTTAACATGATCTGGCAAAGATTGCTCCTTAAGCCAAGCATGCCTTCTAAGTACAGACCCAGTGACAGCAGCCCTGCAAGATGCCTCTAATGAATCAAAATCACATTGCAAAGTATGTTTTCCAACTTGTTCAGCAGAATGCATTAAATCCTATAAATCTTTATTTTCAGCACAGTCAGGAATCAACATCATTTTCTGTTTAAGCAATCCAATAATATGCTGCTGATACTTTTAACATATGAAACTGACAGTTTAATGCCCTAATGGCCAAGGTTGCAGAAGTGTATACCTTCTTACCCCATCAATCCAGCGCCCTGGAATCTATATCGGGGGAGGGGGTAGGATTTTTGGCAGTAATAGCCTTAATGCCCTCGAGTCCCTGTGAAATGGTCTCAAGATCCGCAACATATGAAACTGACAGTTTAATGCCCTAATGGCCAAGGTTGCAGAAGTGTATACCTTCTTACCCCATCAATCCAGCGCCCTGGAATCTCTATCGGGGGGGGTAGGATTTTTAGCAGTAATAGCCTTAATGCCCTCGAGTCCCTGTGAAATAGTCTCAAGATCCGCAGTAGGATTTTTAAAGAGGAACTTGTGAGAGTCAGGAACTCTTTAATACCTATCAGGTTTTCTGGGAGCAGGAGGTAAAGAGTCAGGTGGCCAGGCTAGATTCAGAGAAGGTATCATCCACAATGTCCAGTACAGGAAGGATGGCCAAAGGCCTGTGTTGGGGCAGGAGTAAGAAATCCCTAAGCCTCTTTTTGGAGTCAGAGTAATCCTGGTTCTCCCAGCCAAAATGCTCCCTAAGAGTATGCAAAGTTTCAACAAAAGAGAAATCCTCTGGAGGGGAAGCAGAGGGAATGGAGTCCTCTGCATCAGAATCCTCAAAGGTAGATAAGGGTAAATCCTGGTCATCAGGGGAAACAGAAATTTCAGAGTCCTGATCAGAAGACTCAGAAGGAAAATCAGTCCTAGGTTCTCTTAAAGGGGGAAGGGTGGCTTCCCCTAATTAGAGTAATAAGGTTTTCAGCCATTCTTATCATTTGTTTTTTAGGCATAGGGGCCTGACCATGCGGTCTGGGCGTCAGTTTTCTAGGCATGGATCGAGTTTTAGGCCTTGAAGAAGAAGATGGTGTCGGTTTAATATGCAAGTCAGTAGGCCTGAATACACCCTCAGAAGCCAGTGCCTGCACAGCGGCTCTGGACCCATCCAAGGTAGAGACATGCGCAGGTTCCACAGTCGAAGAAGCATCTTGCGGCATACCGGACTCCGAATGGGTCTCAGTAGAGGCCTGCGAATCTGAAGTAGTGGGTATCAGGGGCTGCGAAAGCGCTTCACTGAGTACCAGCGAATTTGCGACTAGCTTAGGAGAAGCATTGTCGGCAGCTTTGGACCTATGCAGTCTGTCTCTGTCTTTATCTTTGCATTTTTTCAGAATGTTGGTAGTCAGGTGGCTTACCGACACCATTTCTGGATAATTGAACTGAGTATCAAAATATTTAGAAGTGTAAATAAACTGACGACGAATAGCTCGAGGTTTGAATAAGTCACAAAATCGACAGCGAGGTACGTCGTGGTCTGCGCCTAAGCAAGGAATGCAGTAAGAATGAAAATCTTTATGAGGTATTTGTTAATTTTACTGACATCGGTTTAGAGCTAGAAAAAGGTTCCCCAATGGGGTACTTGGCTTAGTTGAAGACTTCGGTTTTTAAAACTCGAAAACGAAAATTTCAGGAGTCGGCCGACCGGCACTTGCAAACTGCTTCTGCTTCGGGCACCGCACGGCCAGAAAGACTGATGTAATGCCGTTGGCTGCATGCTTTATACCCCTGAATACCTGATGTCACGGAAGATGAGAGAGCAACCGACGCAGGACACAAGACTTTAATAATCAGGCCGACTGAAGGCTACTGCAAGCAGATAACCCAAATGTGATGACTGCAACAGTGAAACATGAAAAACATCTGGAAAGAAGCGGGAACAGAAGAGTTCCAAAGATAATGGATTCAACAGTTTTCTGTCCTTCTCAGGAGCAGAAGCCATAGTCCCCAGAGTGGCTGAAGAGGCACATTTCTTAGGGATAGGTGTCTGGGCTCCAGAAGATGGGAGAAGACCTCTCAAAATCAGTTTGTTTCATCGGTCAGCAAGGGCTCTGGGACTGAAGTCTGAGCAGATATCGCATGGAACCTCAACGTGCCCCAGCCCCAGATATACACACACCTTTTGTGGGCATCCGATTGGGGAATCTTATGCCTACAAGAGGCACACCTTTTAAAACCACAGGGTTTGTCTGCACCTGTAGGTTTGTCAGATATGCCGAAGAGAAAACAGAACACGCAGCACTCACACAGACACTAACACTATACTAATAATTAACAAATTTAAGATATGAAGAAAGTTTTTTTTAATAGAATGAGAGAAAGGAAAGAAAAAGGAGGGAAGAAAGTGGAAGGAGGGAAAAGCCTTAACGCCAGTGACAAACTTCAAAAAAGGGAAGGTAGCTACCTAAGAACAGCGCAAAGGTACCACTAAAAACAAATCAGAATACACCTAAGACACAGAGGTAAGGAAAGCTAGTAACAAAATACAGATAAATGTAAAAACCACTTAGCTGAAATGGAGGCTAAGAATCACATCTGTGCTGGAAGGTGACAAATGAGATCTGAGGGGTTGAGGTGGAGTGAGGCATTATGGGAGAGGGAGGAGTTTGAAGCTTGGATCATATATCTGGAAGAAACAGCAGAGTCGGATCAGAGGATGGATCCAAAGTCCCCTTTGTGATGCATAATGAAATGGACATCATCAGATTTGTAGGTTTAATACAGTATGTACTCATTATCAAATCTGAGGTGTTCAAGACAGGGACTCTATTAACTTATCACCATGTGGTGGGGAGTTGAGTCAGATGGCTGGGTCTGGACAGACTTAAGGAATCCAGCTGTGTAGTGAAGGTACCCTGGAAATGCTTAACAAGTGCCTCTAAGCAAGATCTTCAAACTTCAACTTCTGGACCAAAGGTTTCCTACATAACAGGTGATAGCAGTGATGTCTGAAGTCTGAATGGTTGATGTTCAAGACTTCAAAAGAAGCAAAGAGTTGTGGCTAAAATAATGGGTGGTGTTTTTTACAGTAACAACTCTACTACCCCCTATAGTGGATACCAGCCATGATGGAAATCAGACAATTAAAGAAAAAGGAAACGTGTGTACTACTACCTGGCCAAAAGGCACTGAAAGGCAAGGAAGGCAACATCTGTAGCAGTTGCAAAACAAAGGCCCAATTGCGGGAGGAGTACAGTGAAGCTACAGCTAACAGATTTCAGATGGCCTCAAACAGATTCTGGCATGCCCCTGTACTTGTACATACTGATAACACAGTTACTGTAGCAAATACCGTTGTAGTATGCACAAAGCAACTTCACATAAATAATCATGTAACATGAATATGTTGTTTAGTGACATTAAGATGTCAGTCCTCATTTTATTCATATTCCCTACAGTTCTCTTCCATCGTTATGCATATTTTTATCTCCATAACTTATCATACATTCTTTCTATATATTTTATAGTCTGCTGTCTGTTCAATGATATATTCCCCTTTCTTCACTTAACTCCCACCTCCTTATTCCTACCTCCCTTTCACAACTTGCCTATACGCTATTCTTCCACCTCTGTCTCCTCAATTTTCATCTTCTGTAACTCCTCAATCCTGCACAGATATCCAATCTATTCCCAACTGAAAAAGAAGTTATGTACTCGCCATAACGTTCCATCTGAGTAGTTGTACTTCATTTGTCTTCAACCTGTGGGTATACGGATCCAAACTGGATCAGAGACAGACGCATCACTAGCATCTGATACAAGCTCCAAGCTCCTCCCCTTACACACAATGCTCCCATCTCCTTCCTTCCCTCAGATTGAGTTTGCTACTCCATAAAACATAAGCCCAACCCAATCAGACATTACCACTAATGGCTCCCCAATATCCCTAATCCAAGCATAACAAGGAGAGCCACTATAGTGTTCAGCACCTATATACAGGGTTAGGCCAACAGTGACCATGTCCGGAAGGAGGGTGGGATGGTTGAAGATAAATGAGGTACAACTACTCAGATGGAATGTTACAGTGAGTACATATCTTCTTTATCTGAAGTAGCTAACTTAATTTGATCTTCATCCTGTGGGACAGAGTCCCCAGCTACTAACACCTGGGTGGCCCTCATGGAAGGATATTCCAGAGCACTGCAGAGCCAAATGATGCCCAACACCTGGATACAATGTTTAACTTGCAATGTGAGATGAAGGTATGAGATGAGGACCAAGTAGCCGCAGAATAAATATCATCCAGTGACACCCTGGACCAAAAAGCCACTGAAGTGTCTATAGACCTGGTAGAATGTGCTTTTACCTGGCCCAGAGGGGAAATACCTCTGTCTGAATATGCTCGGATGATACATTGGGAAATCCAATGAGCAATGGTCACTTTAGAAACTGGCTTGCCTAGGAATGGCTTTGAATAACAGACAAACAACTGATCAAATTTGCGAAAGGATTTTGTTCTGTGTAAATAAAATCCCAATTGTCCATGTACATCCAGCAAATGTAGTTTATATTCACCCCTGTTTTGGAAATTAGGAAAGGAAACAGGAAGATTGATAGTCTGGTTAATATTGGTTTCTGAGGCCACTTTGGGAAGAAAAGACGGATTAGTGCACAGTGAAACCCTGTCCTTGTGGAAAACCATGTAAGGAACCTTGATGGATAATGTTTGAAGTTCTGACACCCTCCTAGCAGAAGTGATAGCCACTAAAAAGGCACCCTTCCAAAATAGATATTGCAGGTCTACAGAAGCCGCGGGCTCAAGTGGAGGGGAGACTAGAGCCTGAAATACAAAGGTGAAGTCCCATGGAGGTGTAGGATCTTTCACTGGGGGTCTCAAAAGAAAGGTACCTTTTTTACCATATCTCCAGGTTAGTAGCGCAGCATGATGCCCCAGAGATCATCCATGCGCAACTATCATCAGGCAAAACCACATTTCAAGTCGTAGCCGGTTATAGATTGCCCACCATGTCCCAAGATGCTCACTCTGCATTCCTTGAGACATTGGAAAATATAAAGGTCATACCCAACACCATAATCTTGGGTGATTTCAACTACCCTGGTGTAGACTGGGCGAACTACCAATGTTCCAACTCCTATGCTCAGCGATTCATAGAATTTATAAATTCAAATGCCCTTGAACAACTAGTATGTTCCCCCACTAGAGGGGACAGCATATTGGATTTAATCATCACAAATATGGGCGCCCACTGTACCACACCCATTATCACTCCCTCCATGGTCAGATCCGACCACAAACTGATAACCCTGGACATCCTCACCCCTCCACCTCCCCCAGTCAAAAAAAAACAGTCAAAAATCTTTCCAAAGCAAACTTCAAACTACTTGCATCCGAAGTGGAAAGCTTCACTATTCCCTTGCAGATGGATAATGATCTCCAGGATGCGGAATCCTACACCAAGGCACTCTATATGCATCTTCAGGATTGCATGGACCATGCTATCCCAAATAAAAGCAAGACTCCTTCCTCAAGCAAGAAGAAACCAGTCTGGTGGACCCCAGCCATAAGCAAACTTTACAATAAAAGGAGGAGACTTATACAAAAAAAGGCCAAATCTCAAGTAGAAAAATCATCCCTGATCAGCATTAGTAAGAAATTGAGGGCCCTCATCAAGTCAGTTGCCAAGGATGCCAAGGATAACCATAAGGCCTTCTATGGCTACGTCAAAAACCTAAATGGCAACGCTCAGGTCTGTTCTGAGCTAGTACAAAATGGAACAAAATACACTGACCCTTCTGACATTGCCAACATCTTGGCTGACAGGTTCATTGCAAATTTCTCCCCCCACCCCCTCACCACCTACAGGGCCTATTACCATTCCAGGGGATTGTGTAAGTCCAATTATTACTGATATGTTGGTTAACAAGGCTCTATCTAAAGCTAAAAACACTGCCTCCATGGGACCAGATGGTGACCCAGGCTGTGTCATACGCGAGCTCCAAAAAGAATTAACCCCGCATCTTAATACCCTGTTCAGTCTCAGCCTCTCCACAGGATATGTGCCCAGAGAATGGCGCACGGCAACGGTGGTCCTGCTAGACAAGGGTGGGGCCACAACTGACCCTGGGAACTACCGACCAATAAGCCTGACCAGTCTGATCTGTAAGGCTATGGAGCGAATCATTATGGAACTCATAAATGGAGAGATTGGGAACCTCCAGTCACTGGACCCCCACACAGTTCGGCTTCGTCAAGGGCAAATCATGCCTCCTGAACCTGGTGGATTTCTTTGAGACAGTTACTCAGGCTATAGATAAGGGAAAGGAGGTACACACGGCTTACCTTGACCTTGCTACCCATTCGGGTATTATTGATAAGCTCACCAGCCTGGGCATAAACCCTTACGTCACAAGATGGATCGCAAACTGGCTCTCAGATAGATCCCATAAAGTAAGAGTAGCGGGATCTATGTCCGAATCCAGACCAGTAACGAGTGGTGTGCCTCAGGGCTCTGTCCAGGGGCCCCTCCTGTTTGGCATATACTTCTCAGAAGTACAGGCAAGCACGGAAGGGCTGTGGCTGACTAAGTTTGTGGACGACTGCAAACTGGGTGCTATAATACAGTCTCCAGCCGACATGGAGATCCTCCAGAAGGGCCTAAATGAGACTGATGCATGGTGTCAAAGCCATGGTCTCAAGCTAAATGCAAAAAAATGCGTAGTAATCCCCTTTGAAAAAAACAGAGTACCCGCAAACTACAACATAGGAGGTAATCCCCTGACATCTGAAGAAGAAATAAGGGATCTAGAGACCCAAGTAGATAGCCAGCTTTCCTTTGATAACCATGTTGCCAAAGTGGTTAGAAAATCCTTCTATGTGACCCATCTGATCATGAAAGGGTTTGCATCAAGATCTAAGGATGTAATGGTGCCCCTCTACTCTTCCCTCATCAGACCCATTATTGAGTACAATGCACCAATTGGAATGTACCTGGCTAGACATCTCCAGCAGCTGGAGAGACCACAGAGGTACCTAACCAAAAGAATTACTGGCCTCAAACAGTTGCCCTATGCAGCATGATTGAAAAAGCTAAGACTGTTCTCTGTTGCATACCGCTTTCTCAGAGGCGATCTCTGTCTAACGTACAGAGCCATGTCCAACCCAGAATTGTTGAACATGCTCCATCTTAGCAAAACCAAATCTACTCGAGCTACATGCTCTAGGGATATAAACCTCAACACAACAATGAATAGAACAAGCTGGAGGGATAGATTCCCTTCGCAGAGACTTCCCTTACTATGGAACAGGGTCCCGATCTACATAAGACAGAGCCCCTCACTATCACTCTTCAAGAGGAACCTTGATGAGTGGATGGGTAACAGAAAGTTCACAACGGGAATCACACCAACAGCACAACTAGATAGGGGCCAAGGGTACTAGCTGCTAGTACAAGGGTTTAGGGAACAACTAAAGGGGCGGTGAATACCGCACAACGTGGCTGGGCTAATATATGCCTTCGGGCAGATAGCTCAGTACCAACCTATGAACCTAAGGAAGGTCTTGCAAAGTCTAGACAAATTTATTTATTTGCAGTTTGTTTACCAGGGTAGTCCATTGGGTCTTGAGGAACCCGTTTTCAATGGAGTCTTGGGAAGAAAAGCTCCAAAGTTACAACTAGTTAAAATAACAGTATTACAAATACAACACAATTAAAAAATAAATAAAAATAAAATAATTCTAGGTTACACAGAGCTACTGAGAAGTCATAACTCTAAATCTACTAGATACTGATACAGTGGTTAAAGAGAAGTCAGAAAATAAAAATGTCAGAGAAGATAAAGTATCAGTTTTAACAATAATCAAATGTCAGGGGAGATAAAGCATAGTACAGTTGTGTACACTTATCATAAATGTAGATGTTCGAGTGTATTCACTGTTGCAGTCATTACATTTGGGTAATCCTGCTGGCAGGTTGCCCTCAGTCGGCCTGAATTCCAAAGTCTTGGGTCTTGCGTCGGCTGTCGTCGCCCCTTCCCTGACGTCAGGTCGTCAGGGGTATAAAAGATGCAGCCGACGCCATTTTCTTTAGTTTTTCTTGCCCTAGATGTCAGGTGCCCCCAAAAAGTGTAGTCAAAATTTATATTTATATATAAAATAACATGCAGCAATATAAACTTTACCTTCATCCACAAGCAAATACACCACATAGGTTGTATAAATCAGAGAAGGAAAGATAAGCTCCATCAGAAGAAAAGGGGGGATGGCGGGTGGGTAACCTGGACTGCAACAGTGAATACACTCAAACATCTACATTTATGGTAAGTGTACACAACTGTACTATGTTCTTCGTGTTTCACTGTTGCAGTCATTACATTTGGGTAGATTCCCAAAGCTATGGTTGGGAGGCTGGAGCTAAACAGCATTAGAAGCGGCTATGAGACCCTGCAGAACTGCAGTGGCAAAGCCTGCCCTTGATTTAGAGTAGAGTGGCAGATGATAGTGCTTTGTAAAGGTGTGCACTGAACTCCAAGTAGCTGCCACTAACATGTCCTTGGTTGGTACTCCCCCTGAGAAAGGCTGCTGAAGTGGCTGCAGCTCTGGTGGAATGTGGCCTAATGCCCCTAGGCACTGGCTTGCCATGGTATAAGTAGCAGAAACAAATGCAGTGACCTATCCACTTTGAAATAGTCTGCTTTGAGATACCCTTTCCTTGTGATCCTGCAGCATATGCCACTAGTAATTGCTCTGTTTTTCTGAAAACTGGTTCTATCCAAGTAGAATCTAAGCTGTCTGTGTAAGGCCAAAAAATGCAGAATTCTTTCCCCCTTGTTCTGTGGATTTGGATAAAAAGTTGGCAGATGAATGGTTTGGTTTAGAACCACACTGGACACCACTTTAAGCATAAATGTTGGGTTTGTCCTCAGGGAGACCCTGTCTGGATAAAAAATGATAAAAGGTTCCACAGCCATGAGAGCCTGTAGCTCTGAAACTCGTCTTGCAGAAGTTATTGCTAGGAGCAGAGCTGTTTTCGAAGATAAAAACTTTATATCAGCAGTAGCAGCTGGCTCAAAAGGAGGCAGGGTGAGTTTTTCCAAGACATAGTTGAGGTCCCATGCAGGCATTGGTGATCTCCTTGGAGGCCTTACATTTTTGGCTCCTCTGAGGTATTGTTTTAATAAGGGATGAGAAAAGATTGGTGGCTCTGCATTGTAATGAGCCGAAATGGCAGAGGCATGAATTTTAATAGATGAGAAAGATAGGCCTTTGTCCAGCATCTCAGTTAAGTATTGTAAAATCTGAGGAATATTTGGCACAGCTGTATCTGTTCATTGTGCCTTGTTCCAAGCACAGAATCTCTTCCATTTTCTAGCATATGATTTTCTAGCACTAGGCCTTCTGGCTTCCAAAATGACACCCATCACAGCTTTGCTGAGAGGTGCGTTTAGTATGACTACATTATCCGCCATGCTGCCAGGTTTAAAGTCCTGAGCTGGCTGTGTAGGATCTGATTGTTTTGCAGGGACAGTAGATGCGGTACTTGAGGTAGGGTCCAAGCTGGGCATTGAGACAAGGTCCTTAATATTGGGTACCAGTACTGGCGGGGCCAGTCTGGTGCAATCAGTATCATCTTTGGCTTTTCCTGTCTGACTTTTAGGAGTACCTTGGGGAGGACAGGCAGAGGGAAAAGGCATACACTGATAGGTTTTTCCAGCTGAAGGATAGAGCGTCCATTTTCCATGCTTGTCTATGATAAATCCTTGTGCAGAATCTCTTTAGTTGGTAGTTGTGAGGAGAGGCAAATAGATCTATGTCTGGGCATCCTCATTTTCTTGTTATCATACTGAAGACTTGTGGATCCAGCTGCCACTCATGGGGATCCATGAGGTTTCTGCTTAGTTGGTCTGCCAGAGTATTTTTCCTTCCTGGCAGGAATTGTGCCTGCAGACGTACTTGGTAAGTCAATGACGTGTCCCACAAAGTCATGGCTAGTCTGCAAAGGGCGAAAGAATGTGTCCCTCCCTGCTTGTTTATATACCACATGACCGTGGTGTTGTCTGTCTTTATCAGTAGTTGTTCTGGTCGAAGTAGGTCCTTGAAGGCTGTCAGGGCATTTTGAACAGCTAGCATCTCTTTTTGATTGATATGTAGATGCATTTGGTTTGAGGTCCATGTTCCCTGAATGCATCTTCCTGCCATGTGGGCCCCCCAGGCATAATCTGACGCATCCGTTGTTAGTGTTTGCCTGGCTGGGGGTAATGTGAACGGCTGTCCCTTGTTTTGGTGACAAGCCTTTGCCCACCATCGAAACTCCTGTTGCAGGCAGGGAATGAGAGTAATTATGGTTTCCAGGCTGTGGCAATGTTGAGTCCAAACACTTTTTAGGTACCATTGAAGTTTCCTCATATGCAGTCTTGCATATGGAATTAGTAGGATGCAGGATGCCATGAAGCCCAAAGCCTGCAGAATTTTTCTTGCAGATAACTGGGCCTTTGTTGCTAACATTTTGAAGTAGGTAGTCAGTTGCCTTTGTTTGTCTGGCGTGAGATAAGCCATCTGGGCAGTTGTATTTAAGCTTGCACCCAGGAATGTTATCTCTTGTGAGGGTACCAGTTTTGATTTCTTTTTGCTGACTATGTACCCTAGGCATGTTAGAAGTCTTTTCACAAACGCCAGATGTTGAAGAAGAATGTCCTTCTTCCCTGCTTGAATGCGACAGTCGTCCAAGTAAGGATATATTTGTATTCCTCTTTGTCTGCAGAATGCAATTACTGGTGCCAGGCACTTTGTAAAGACCCTGGGCGCAGTAGATAAGCCAAAGGGCAGAGCAGAGAATTGGTAATGCATTGAACCAGCCTTGAATCTTAGGTATCTTCTGCATGACTGTCTGATTGGAACATGCGGGTATGCCTCTTTCAGGTCTAAAGTTACAAGCCAAGCATTCTTGCCCAGCATGGGCAGTAGCTGCTGCAAAGTCAAAATGTTGAATTTTGGTATATCCAGGAATGTATTCAGAATCGATAGGTCCAGTATTGGCCTCGGGGGCCTTGTCCTTTCTGGGTACCAAGAACAGTCTTGAGTAAAACCCTTGTCCCCGCTCTTGCTCTGGCACTTGTTGAATGGCCCTCATGTCCATGAGGGATAAGACTTGTTTTTGTGCCTCTGCCCATTGATTTCTTGGCAGATCTGGCCAGCCGTTTACCTTTGGCAGGGTATGGAAATGGAACTTGTAGCCTTGTGACACGATATTTAGAACCCACTTGTCCTAGGTTATAATGTGCCAATTTTGAGAAAAAAGTGCTAATTTTCCCCCAAGGGTGCTGCCAGGAAATAAGTGCTTGGTGCAGGCAGGGGGAAGTCATTGGGACTGTTTCCTGTAAGGTTGTGATTTGTCTTCTCCACTTTTGGAGGTAGAAGCACCCCATTGCTTTGACCTGTATGAACCTTGTGCCTGGGATCTGCCTCTAGGGCATCTGGGTCTGCCCCTTTGAGGTCTGTCTGACACAGGAAAGGACCAATTCTTTGTTGGCCAGTGTCTACTAAACCTAGGTGGCTGTACTTGTAAGAAATCTTTGACCATTTGCATAGATTTAGCCTTGTCCTCCATTTTCTTTAACACCTCTTCTGCCTTAACACCAAACAAAGAATCATGTTGTAAAGGTGCATCTAATAATTTAACTTTAACATGATCAGGCAGATTTTGTTCCTTTAACCAAGCATGCCTTCTAATTACAGAGCCTGTAACTGCTGCCCTGCAGGAGGCTTCTAAAGAATCAAAACCACATTGCAAAGTATGCTTTCCAACTTGTTCAGCTGCATGCAAAATATCCTGCATTTTCTTGTTTTCTGCACATTCAGAGTTTAAAAACATTTTCTGTTTAAGCAATGCCATGACATGCTGCTGATATTTGAGCATATGAAACTGACAGTTTAAGGCCCTTATAGCCAAGGTAGCAGATCTGTAAACCTTTTTCCCCATCTATCCAGTGCCCTAGAATCCCTGTCTGATGGGTAGGGTTTTTTGCAGCGAAAGACTTAACTCCCTTGGGACCCTGAGAAATAGTTTCTGGGTCTGCAGCAGGGTTTTTAAAAAGGAATTTACGTGAGTCAGGAAACCTGTAATATCTGTCAGGCTTAACAGGAGCTGGAGGTAAGGAGTCAGGGATAAGACTAGACTCCGAAAACACATCATCTACAATGTCTAACACAGGACGGATGGCTAGTGGCTTGTGCTGAGGTAGTAACAGGAAATCCCTGAGCCTCTTTTTTGACTCTGAAAAATCTTGGCTCTCCCAGTGGAAATGCTCCCTCATGGTATGTAAGGTTTCCCCAAAAGAGTAGCCCTCAGGAGGAGAAGCTGAAGGTATAGATTTTTTAGCATCAGAATCCTCATAGGGGGGGAAAGGAATATTCTGATCAGAAGAGGAATCAGACGAAATGGAAACCTGATCTGAAGATTTTAGTCAGTCTCTTGCCTAGGCCTCTTAGGAGGGGGATGGGAACCCCTGATCAAGGTAATCAAGTCTTTGGCCATTTTGAGCATCTGTTTTTTGGGCATGGAGGCCTGTCCACGTGGCTCTTGAGGTTACTTCTTTGCCTTTGAAGGAGCTTCAGTCTTTGCCTTTGAAGTCAGTTTAAAGTATAGATGTTTGGGTCTGAATGCACCCTCAGAAGCCGGTGTCTGCTCAGCGGCTCCAGACTCATCTGAAGGATTAGCGTCAGAGGCTCCAATACCTTGAGTTTCCAGCGGCATGGCCAACTCCATGTGGGAGTCGGTAGCGGCCAATGACTCTAAAGTAGCAGTCGTCAGGGGCTGCGAAAGCGCCTCACTGAGAACCAGCAAACCGGCAACTGGCTTAGGTGAAGCTTCGTCGTCAGTTTTGGACCTCGGCTGTCTTTCTTTTTCTTTGCGTTTTTTGTGAACTCCGGTAGTCGGATGGCTTTCCGACGACATTTTTGGATAATTAAAATTGCGTCCAAAGTAGTTTAAAGCAAAATCATACCGACGCTTAATAGTGCATTGGTTAAATCTAGCACAAAACCAACAACCCAGAAAGTTATGATCAGGGCCTAGGCAAGGAATACATTAAGAATGAAAGTCCTTATGAGGTATTTGCTTCCCACAAGAAATGCAATTATTAACTTTTTCTGACATCGGTTCTGGAGCAAGAAAAAAGATTCCCCAATGGGGTACTTAGCTTTATAGAAGACTTCGGATCTGAAATTCAAACTCGAAAATCTCAGGAGTCGGCCGACTGGCACTTGCGAACTGCTTCTGCTTCAGGCACCACGCGGCAAGAAAGAAGAAAATGACATCGGCTGCATCTTTTATACCCCTGACGACCTGACGTCAGGGAAGGGGCGACGACAGCCGAACCAGGACCCAAGACTTTGGAACTCAGGCCAACTGAGGGCAACCTGCCAGCAGGATTACCGAAATGTAATGACTGCAACAGTGAAACATGAAGAACATCACAATGTTACATGTCAGAGTAGATAAAGTATCACAGTTTTAACGATAATGAAATGTCAGGATAGATAAGTATCGCAGTATTAACAATAATCAAGTTAGTTCCAGCTGTAAAAGGTAGTGCAAAGGACCCCATAAAATGCATTAAGGAGGAATAAAGAGTGACAGCTTGTTAAGAAGGCGTCAGCCGAAGTGTTTGAAGTAGGAAGGGATATAGATAGAGATATTATGTAGGATGGGAGCAAGAGCATTCCCACAGTGATGTTAGGTGAGAGTGGAGAAGAGATTTAAAGATAGTCTGTTAGTGATACAGATGAGAGATGGGAGGGAGTTCCAGTGGTGTGCGAGGGAGAAGGAAAGAAGATGTTTGCCAGGTGGGCGGGAGGGTTTATGCAATTCAATTTGATTTTGTTGGTTGAATCGTAGGCATCTATTGGGAAGATGCATTTTAAAGGTTGAGATGAGGGAGGGACAGAGAGAATGTTGAAATATAACTTTATGTGCTTGGATGAGTTGTGTGCCATGTTTTCCCCCACATGGAAATTAAAGATGGCAGCCAACTGGACTTTAACCGTAGAAGTGCTAGCACCCTGGAAGACAGTTGCCAAAAATTCTAAAACTGTTGGGATCGGAGCCGTAAAGGGATCCAAGTCCTGTTGAGAGGCCCATATGGAGAATCGCTTCCACTTGCTATGATAGATTTTCCTGGTGGAAGATTTGTGAGCTGCCACCAAAATGGTTTTAACCAGAGAGGATAACCCAGGAGTCCTAATCATTAATGGAATCGGAGCAGCCAAGCAGTAAGCTTCAGACTGTCCAGATCTGGGTGAGGAGTCCCTGAGGGATGAGAAATGAGATCCGGAACTGGATCCAAGATCCATGGTGGAACTACCAGATGAGACCAAAGGAAGGGCAACCAGACATGGCAAGGCCAGAATGGGACAATGAGGATCACTGTGCTCCCCAGCCTGCGAGCTTTCTGAAGAAACTTCAGGATGAGAGGCAACGGGGGGGGTATGCATAGGGAAGACCAGGAGGCCAAGCATGAACCAGTGTGTCCCTGAAGGCTTCCCCTTGAGGGGAGTTCAGAGCGAAGAACACGCTGCACTTCACGTTGGAAGGAGATGTGAAGAGATTGCAGCAAGGCCAACCCCACTTGAGGAAGATCTGTTCCACTACTGAAGGATTCAGAGACCACTCGTAAGACATCTGAATAGTCCTGCTGAGTCTGTCCTCTAGTATGTTGGACCATCCTGGGATGTGCATTGCCACCAGAAAACAGGTTGTGGAAATCGCCCATTCCCACATTCTCATGGCTTTGCGACACATGGGGTAAGACCTGGTTCTACCTTGTTTGTTGATGTACGAGACTACTGACATGTTGTCTGACTGGGCAGTTCTTCTAGCGTTGCAGGCCCTTTACCTATAGGACACCGATATGCAAATTGATCTCGGAAGGGGACCGTGCGTCTTGGACTGTCCTTCCCAAGCAATGCCCACCCCACCCTAGCTGGGAGGAATTCGTGGTCACTGTGGTTTTGGGACAGGGCGAAAGAAAGGGACGTCCCATAATAAGGTCCAGGGAGAGAATCCACCAGCGAAGGGAGTCTCTGAAAGCCAGGGAAAGACAAACTGGAAGGGACAATGGTAGGTCTAGTAGAGACCATTGAACTGTTAGCATCCACTGGAGAACTCGCATATGAAGTCGTGCAAAGGGTAGAAGATTGATTGTGGCTACCATGGTATCCAGAGCCCGCAGAAAGTACAGTTTTGTACCTACCATAAATGTAGATGTTCGAAGATCCACATTGCTGCAGTCCTTACATATGGGTAGTCCGCTGTCCTCGGTCGGCCCGAATACCAAAGTATTAGGCTGACGTCGGTCAAGGCGCTTAAAACTGACATCAGGACGTCAGGGTACAAAAGCGCATGACCGACGTCATTTCCTCAGTCTTTTCTTGCCCCAGATGTCAGAAGGCCCTAACAAGAAAGGCCACAGCCAAAAACCAGCAAAAACTAACCAACCACCCGTGCACTAACCATATTTACAATATGTACAACACAAACCACACCACCACCTTCAACAACAGAGGCGAAGGAGGGAGGTAATTGGACTGCAGCAATGTGGATCTTGAACATCTACATTTATGGTAGGTACAAAACTGTACTATGTTCTTCATCTCACATTGCTGCAGTCCTTACATATGGGTAGAATCCCAAAGCAGAGGTAAGGGAGGATGGCAAAACTATAAAGCATTAGGAGCTGCCAAAATGCCCTGTAAAATTGCAGTGGCAAATCCAGCCCTAGATTTAGAGTAAAGTGGAAGGTGGTAATGCTTAGAGAAAGTATGCACTGAACTCCAAGTAGCTGCTTCCAAAATATCTTTGGTAGCCACCCCTTAAAAAGCTGTAGAAGTGGCAGTAGCCCTAGTGGAATGAGGCCTAATCCCAGCTGGAATCTCCTTACCATGATGGGAATAACAGAAAGCAATACAAAAACCAATCCACTTAGAAATAGTTTGTTTTGAAACAGGTTTGCCCTGAGAACCCAAAGCAAAAGAAACAAACAACTGCTGAGACTGCCTGAACCCTTTAGTTCTGCTCAAATAATATCGCAACTGTCTGTGTATATCCAAAGTGTGCAAAATCCTTTCCCCTTTATTTTGCGGGTTTGCATAAAAAGTAGGCAAATGAATAGTTTGGTTTAAAGCCACACTAGAAACCACTTTAGGCATAAAAGAAGGGTTAGTACGCAAAGACACCCTATCCTTGTGGAAAATTAAGAAAGGCTCAACTGCCATAAGGGCCTGTAATTCAGAAACCCTTCTCGCAGAGGTAATGGCCAACAAAAAAAGCAGTCTTCCATGATAAATATTTCAACTCTGCCGATGCTGCAGGCTCAAAAGGTTGTAGAGTGAGTTTCTCCAACACAAAATTGAGATCCCAAGCAGGAGTAGGAGCTCTCGTGGGGGTCTTATATTCTTTGCCCCTCTAAGGAATTGCTTAAACAAAGGCTGAGAAAATAATGGTGGGTCACAGTCATAGTGAGCAGAAATTGCTGCAGCATGAACCTTTATAGAGGAGAAGGACAAACCTTTGTCCAATAACTCAGTAAGGTATTGAAGCGCAACACTTAAATTAGGTTTAGAAACATCAAAGTCCTTTGCTGTACTCCAAAATAAAAATCTCCTCCATTTATCTCCGTAAACTTTCCTTGTACTAGGCCTTCTGGCCTCCAAAATAACATTCAAAACTTGTTGTGGAAGCTGAGACCCTGCAGGGTTTAAAACAGAATATGCCAGGCTGTCAGATGTAGAGAATGAAGTTTGACATTGAGTAAATGACTGTTCTCCTGAGACAGCAGGTGAGGAATCGAAGGCAAAGGCCATGGAGGCTCCTGTACCAGACTTCTCAGTAATGGGTACCAGTGCTGTCGAGGCCAATCTGGAGCTATTAAAATCATGTTTGGCTTGTCCTGTCTGACCTTCAGCAGTACCTTTGGGAGGAGAGGCAGAGGTGGAAAGGCATACACGTGAAGATTGCTCCAATTGAATGAGAGAGCATCCACATTCCAAGCTGTGGGATGAAACCTTTTTGTGCAAAACTTTGGCAGCTGGTAATTTAGTGGAGAAGCGAACAGATCTATGTCTGGAGTTCCCCATAACACTGTCAATCTCTGAAATACATGAGGATCCAATTTCCACTCGTGGGGATCCATAATTTGTCTGCTCAACACATCTGCTAAGGAGTTCTGTGCTCCTGGCAGAAACCTTGCCTGAAGATTTAGCTGTAAACTGAGAGCAGTCTCCCACAAAATCATTGCTTGTCTGCATAGAGGATAAGAATCGTTCCCCTTGCTTGTTGATGTACCACATGACAGTTGTGTTGTCTGTTTGAATCAACACCTGCCCTGGAAGAAGTAAATCCTTGAAAGCTATCAATGCAAATTGGACTGCTAACATCTCCTTCAAGTTGATATGTAGATGTTGAAGTCTGGCAGGCCACGTGTCTTGTACCCATTTTCCATTTAGATGAGCTCCCCAAGCTTTGTCTGAGGCATCTGTCGTTAAAATCTGACTCGCCTCTGGCGGGTCACAGAGAGTCCCTTGTTTAGGTGACATTCCTGAGCCCACCACAAAAATTCCTTTTGAATGCAAGGTATTATCTGAATGACAGTGTCCAAATCTTGGCAGTGCTGTGTCCATACATTCTTGAGATACCACTGTAGCTTCCTCATATGCAGTTTGGCATTGGGAAGTACCAGAATACAAGATGCCATGAACCCCAAGGCTTGAAGGACTGTCCTTGCAGTCAGCCTGGACTGACGAGACAATTGGTGGAAATAAAGAGAAAGATTCTTTTGTTTGTCCGGGGTCAAAAGGCCATCTGGGATGCTGTATTCAGTCTCACACCCAGAAAGCACATGTCCTGAGAGGGTACTAGACTGGACTTTATTTAGTTCACAGAATACCCCAGGCATCTTAACACTGCCATCACATACTGTAAATGATGAAGAAGTTCGTCCATTTCTTGGGCCAGAATCAGGCAATCGTCCAAATAAGGATAGATTTGTATTCCTCTTAGCCTGAAGAAAGCTACCACTGGAGCCAGAACCTTCGTGAACACTCTGGGCAGTAGATAAGCCAAAGGGCAATGCAGAGAACTGATAATGTGAAGTCCCAGCCAGCAGATACTTCCTGCAACTGGGCCTGATAGGAACATGAAGGTAAGCTTCCTTGAGATCCAGAGTCACCATCCAGTGATCTTTGCCCAGCAGAGGTAAAAGCTGTTTTAACGTCAACATTTTGAACTTGGGAATGTCCAGATATGTGTTGAGGATAGATAAATCCAAAATTGGTCTCCACGTGTTTCCTTTCTTTGGTACTAGAAACAGGCGAGAATAAAATCCTAGGCCCCCTTCTGGCAGAGGGACCGGTTGTATGGCCCCTATTTGAAGTAGTAGAGAAATTTGTTTGTGAGCCTCTAGTCTTTGCTGAGGAGGAACATCCGGCATGCCTTTGAAAGGAGGCAAGGTATGGAAATAAAACTTGTAACCCTGGTGTATGATATCCAATACCCATTTGTCCTGGGTAATCAACATCCAATTTTCCTTGAAGAGTGCTAACCTTCCTCCCAAAGGTGCTGCCAGGCAAGAAGGATCTGGCAGCTGAAAAAGTAGGTCATTGGGCCTGTTTACGAAAGGACTGGCCCCTGCCCTCACCCGAAGATTGTGCAGGTGAACTTCCTGTTCTAGGTCTGAAAGAACTCTGAGCTCTGCCCCTACCACGTCTAGATCTACCCCTAGACTGAGAATCATAAGAAGGATACGTCCACCCCTTAGCAGGCCAATTCCTACTAAACTTGGAGGCTGAACTTGCAAAAATCTTTAACAGCCTGCATAGACTTAGCCTTGTCTTCCATTTTCTTCAAGACTGACTCCACAGGTGAACCAAACAACACATCAGACTGCAAAGGAGCATCCAAAATCCTTGTCTTAACATGGTCAGATAAATTCTGATCCTTCAGCCAGGCGTGCCTGCGAAGAACTGAGCCAGTGGCAGCCACCCTAGATGAGGCCTGCACAGCATCAAAACCACACTGTAATGAATGCTTACCCACCTGTTCAGAGACATGCACCAAATCTTGTAATTCTTTACACTCAATGCCTTCCGCCAGAGCATCCACCTTAGACTTCAATTGAGAAAGAAGAAAGTTTTGATATTTCAACATATGAAAATGGCAATTCAAAGCCCTCATAGCTAAGGTAGAAGATGTATAGACCTTCTTTCCCCATCTATCCAAAGCTCTGGCTTCTTTATCTAGAGGAACCGGATTTTTTACAACAGAGGCCTTGACACCCTTAGGTCCCTGACTAATAGTTTCTGGGTGAAAAAGAAAAATCCTCTGGAGGAGAAGCAGAAGGAGTGGAATCATCTGCATCAGAATCAGAATAAGGAGAGTACTCCTGCAAGTCTTCAGCTGAAGACTCTGAAACATCCGAAGCCTGCTCAAAACTTCCCAACTCTGGCTCCACCCTAGGCCTCTTATCAGGAGGGGGCAAAGAACCTCTAATCAGAGTAATCAAATCTTCTGCCATTTTAAGCATGTGCTTCTTAGGCACAGACCCTGCTGAACTAGGAGTGACACCAACAGAAGCTAAAACTGGCCTGCCTCTGGGAGAAGCCTTGGAAACAGAAGGAGAAGGCCTAACCACCCTAGGAAGGGAGGGGAGTACAGTAACTTGAGAAGCCCCTTCAGCCTGACCTGCCTCCTGAGAGACCACCTCCTGCAAAATCAAAGTCTCCCCCTGAGACTCCAGAGAAGTCTCCGTCAGAACCACCGGTTCCACTGAAGCCTCTAAAGAACCGGCGTCCGGAACGGACGACTCATCTTGCCTGGGTTTAACTGCTTTGTCTTTGCGCTTCTTCACAGAAGCGGGCGCCAGAGAATCCGACGGCATATTATAATTGCACCGCTTCCCAAAGACCAGCCTAGCACAATCTAACCTTCGCTTAATAGTGCGTTTATTGAACCTAGCACAAAAGCGACACCCAACAACGTCGTGCTCAGGCCCCAAACAAGGAATACACAAAGAATGATAATCCCTATGCGGTATCTGTTTCCCACAAGAAATACAGTTATTCACTTTTTCTGACATCCGGTAAAACACTGAGGCAAGAAAAACAAAATATTCTAGCGGGTACTTAGCCAACTTGGATTCGGTCTGAAACTCCAAATTCGAAAAATTTCAGAACGCCGAACGGCACTTCCAACGCTGCTTCTGCATCGGACCATGCGGCAAAAAAGACTGAGGAAATGACGTCGGTCATGCGCTTTTGTACCCTGACGTCCTGATGTCAGTTTTAAGCGCCTTGACCGACGTCAGCCTAATACTTTGGTATTCGGGCCGACCGAGGACAGCGGACTACCCATATGTAAGGACTGCAGCAATGTGAGATGAAGAACATCTGTCTCCAGTGAGGGAAGACGAGCCGAAAGAATGAAAGAAACAAAGTCTTAGATTGTGTACCGTCTCCGTGGTGAGGTAAACCTTCATTTGGATGGTGTCCAACCGAGCTCCAATAAAGTCTAGAGTTTGGACTGTAGTCAGTGACGATTTGCTGAGGTTGATAGTAATGCCCAGACTATTTGCTAATACAAGGAAATAGTCCCTGGCTTGGCAAAACAGATGCTTGGTGGGGGCAGCAAGGAACTAATCATCCAGGTAAGGAAAGATCTGAATTCCCTGAAGCCTCAGGTGAGCTGCTACGACCGCCATCACTTTGGTGAACACCCTGTGGGCTGTGGTGAGACCAAAGGGGCGGGCCCTGAACTGATCATGATTGGCCCCCAGCCGGAAGTGGAGGAACCTGCAAGAGCGCCTGTACATCCTGATATGGTAGTATGCATCCTGGAGGTCGAGCGAGCACATCCAATTCCCTGCCTGCAGATAGGACAGGATGGACTGAAGAGTGATCATTCGGAATTTCTCCTTGGCTACGGACAGGTTCAAGGTGGAAAGATCCTGAATGGGTCTTAGGTACCCTGTCTTCCTTGGCATATGATTTGCAACACCCAATGTTCTGTTGTTACAGACTCCCACTTCGTTGGGTGTAGCAAGAGACGACCCCAGACTCCCTCCAGAGACAAGAAGTTGAGCAGCCCCTCAGGGCTGCTGCACGGTTCTGTCCAAGAACGGTTCTCGAGACCCGATATTTTTCAGGCCCCATCTGCCTCTGGGCCAGCATCTATCAAAGCCTCCAATGCCTCCGGGGAAAGATAAGTCCAGAGTGTCCCGGGAGAACTGAGACTTCCAGAACCACATCTCTTTTGTCCTCTAATGATTCCTAGAGAAGGGTCTTTGTGGGGCGGAGAAGCGGATCCCAACAGCAGACAGAGTCTTCCCGTCCTTCACACTCTGGACAAGTGTCTCATGAACAGACTTCCCAAACAGGGACGAACCATCATGGAGGCATTTGCAAATGACGCCTTAAAGGGTTCTGAGAATTGACAAAGCCAGGGCCAGGAGTGGCACCTCATGGCACCGCTGGACCCGGCCACCCTGGCAGCTCCCCCCATAGCATGGGAAAGGAAGTGCATGGACGTGTTCGCTACTGCTTTTAGAGTGGCCATCCATGCAGAGAACATCTTCTTGCCCTCCAATGACATGGACTCTAGGGGCGACTCAGCTACTTCATTAACTAGGTCACGCTGTAGTCGGATGACATGCGCCATATAATTCAGCACCCTTATTGAAAAGGCTGCTGAAGCATACAGCCACTTCCCCAAATGGTCCATAATCCTCGACTCCTGGTGAGGAGGATGGACCATAGAGCTCTCCTGCACAAGCTCTTTCCTTGTGGAGGCTGCCACCACCATAAAATCTACTAGGGGACCCCTTACTCCAGCCAGTCCTGTCTGGTGGGGAACTAAGTATCTTGTCTGGACATAGGGGAATAGGCTCCACAGTGTCCGGTTCCTTCCATGCCCGAGATATTATGAGGTCCATAAGTGGGTCCGTGAGAGGGGACACCCAGAAGGTAGATGGGCCCATGCCAAATGCCTCTAGGAACTCTGATGCGTCCGGAGTTGGCTTTTGGGTGGACCACCCCCGCCTTTGGCAAATGAGTTCCATGATGTCTCCAAAGGAGACATCCTCGGGGGGTGACCTGGGGGAACCTTTCCCTTCCTCCAAGTCAGTGTCATCTGTGAGGGACTCTGGAGAGGAGTCCAGGTGCCTCCTTTTGCACATCGTTTGTATGGTGCCTCCTCAGTGGGACTCTCTGGGAGGGACTCGCAAACTTCTTGTTGCTCTCAAATGGGAGCTCCCAGAGGCAAATCGAGTACAGGCTGCCCCCGAGAGGACAGGGAGGTCGGGGCCATATCCAGAACCGATAAAGTCGGGACAGAGTACGAGGACGAGATGGTCAGGGTTCTCGAAGCACTCAAGAGAACCCTCTCCACCATGTCAAATGCTGAAGGGGAGCGAACATCCTGAGAAATGAGCAGAGGACCCACCCCCCCTTGGATCTGATGGGGGAGTCTGAACCGAGACTGCAGGAGCTGAGATGCCGAAAGAGAGACTGCATTCTGATAAACTTGGAGCCAACAGTACCCCCTCAGATCTGATGCCGAGGCTATGGCTCTGAGAGCTCAATCTGATCCGGATCGGATCAGACACAGTCAAGCCAATGGCCAGCATCGAGGTACAAGGTACCATCGATGCTGACCCCCTGAACCCGGGTGTCCTCGGATCCAAAGACTCCAAAACCGATGGTCGGATCAGAGGAGGAGTTATAGGGGTGAAGAAAGGCTGCAAGCTCCCTGCTCTGAAGGGAGAGGGGACTGGCAAGAATCCCATCTGGATCTGGGTGTGGATGAACTTCTGCATCATCCTGTCCATCTCCACCTCGCTAAGGCTATGGGTTAACTGGGAAGATGAAGCTACCAACACCGGCCGGGAGTGCCGGTAAGGGGAAGCTCTAGAGGGTGGCCTAGATACCTCCAGCTCAGGGGAGGACCTGGGCGATCGGAGCAGAGGGGTACTGGGCCTAGGAGGGGTCTTATTTTGCTAGAGGCCCAGCCACAGCAGAGCGATCTGGAGACTGTTTCCTAGTTTCGTCCTTCCTGTGCTTATCTCCTTCCCCAGACCTCAAGGCGGGAGTTTGAGCCCCAGAGGCCTGGGGAGAAGCAGAAGTAGAAGTGGCAGTAGTGGATGCTGCCAAAGCCATAGTTACGGCGACAGCCGTTCCAGATGAGGGGAGCAAGTCCTTCATGACCAGCTTAGCCCTCCTGTCCTTAATGGCCCACTGGTTGAAACACACGCAAATAGGTCAGGTGGTGAGCAAATGGGCGGCGCCCAAACACACTACGCACAGAGTGTGCTCATCGGCTGGGGAGGCTTATGGCCACACTCTGTGCACTTCCTAAAGACTGGCTTGGGGATCTCGGCAATCTTAGGACACAAACAACTATCCACAGGCATTCACACACACACTCGCTTGAAGAAGAGAGGGAGCGGGAAGGCCAAAGGGAAAACTACTACAACTACTATTTGTTACTTTTTTACTTTTGTTAACCACCAACAGACAATGTGGCTAGGGGTGATTGAAACAGAAGATAGGGATGAAACCTACACTCACACCTGAAAGAGAAACCACAAAATTACTCACAAAAAGCATGGAGCTCTGTGACCATAATGCATAGCTTTTCAGCGGCAAATGAGATCTGAGGGAAGGAAGTAGACAATGGAGCATTATGGGTAAGGGGAGGGGCTTGGAGCTCAGATCAGATGCTACTGATGCAGCTGTCTTGGATCCAATTTGGATCCATATACCCACAGGTTGAAGATCAAATGAAGTCAACTACTTCAGATCTCCTCATTTCTACCATTTCTTACAAGCAATGAAAATGTGTAGAGTTATTATCTTATTGCTAGACTCTACTGAATGCACCATGGAGAAGACTAATGATTACTATTTTTCATTTGGGTACCTTTGCTCTTCTGCTTCATAATTTCATTTAACATACGTATGTATCTGACTGTTTCTTTTACATGTACTGTATAAAAAGAAGTTATGTACTCACCATAACGTTCCATCTGAGTTGTTGTACTTCATTTGTCTTCAAGCTGTGGGAATTTGGATCAGTGTCTGATCTGAGCCAGCAAAGATTACAAGCATCAGCTCCGAGCTCCCGACTCCTCCCATTAACCATAATCCACCTCCCCTGCCTTCCATCCCCAGATCAAGTTTGCTGAACTTACTCTTATAACCCGACTTGATAACAAACTTGTGACCTATACTTACAGCCCGCAGGCTGAAGATGCGCCAAAGGTCCAAGGGAAGGAGGGAGGGATGGTTGAAGACAAATTAAGTACAACTACTCAGATGGAACGTTATGGTGAGTACATAACTTCTTTATCTGAAGTAGTTCACTTCATTTGATCTTCAACTTGTGGGACAGAGTCCCTAGCTACTAAACTCCTGGGTGGCCCTCATGGAAGGATATTCCTGAGCACTGCGGAGCCAAACGATGCTCTCCTTCTAAATGTCAAATCCAATTTATAATGGGAGATAAACGTATGAGATGAGGACCAAGTAGCTGCTGAGCAAATGTCATCTAAAGATACCCTAGACCAGAAAGCTGCAGATGTAGCCATGGACCTGGTGGAATAAGCTTTAACCTCACCTGGAGGAGACATGCCTTTGTTCTTGTAGACTTGCAGGATGCATGAAGAAATCCATCTAGCTATCATGACCTTGGAAATAGGTTTGCCCAAAAAGGGTCTATAGAACAAAACAAACAACTGATCAGATTTAAGGAAATTTTTTGTCCTGTGTAAATAAAATCGTAACTGTCTGTGAACATCCAACATGTGTAGTTTTGTATTCCATTTTGTTGGTAAAATTGGGAAAGAACACAAGCAAATTTATAGTCTGATTGATATTGACAGGTGATGCCACCTTAAGAAGAAAGGATGGATTGGTGCGAGGGGAAGCTCTATCTTTATGAAAAATCATGTATGGAAATTTTATGGACAAGGCCTGCAGTTCCGAAACCCTCCTAGCAGAGGTAATAGCGACCAGAAAGACTGTTTTTCATGATAGAAATATTAGATCAACAGTAGCGGCAGGCTCGAAAGGCGGAGGGACCAGAGCTTGAAGAACCATAGTAAAGGTCCCATGGGGGGACAGGATCTTTGACCGGGGGACGTAGCAAAACAGTACTTTTAATAAAGGCTTTACACAGTCTAGAAGATGCCAAGGATGCAGAATTCTCGCCCACATGAAAATGAGACATGGCAGCCAACTGAACTTTGACAGTAAAGAACTAGCTCCATGCTGGAAAATCTCAGCTAGGAAATCAAGGATAGCAGAAATAGGAGCCGTGAAAGGATCCAAACTCCTCAGAGGCCCAAAAAGAAAAACGTTTCCACTTGCTGCGATAAACCTTTCTGGTTGAAGACTTATGAGCAGCTACCAAAACAGACAATTTAAAAGGAAAGTTTGGGAGTCCTAGCGATTACAGGAACTGGAGCAGTCACGTTGTGAGCTTCAGGCTGTCCAGATTCGATGAGGCACCCCCGATGGGTGTGAAATCAGATCCTGAAAGGGATCTAGGATCCACGGTGGAGCCAGAAGGTGAGACCAAAGGAAGGGAAACCATACCTGGCGAGGCCAAAAAGGGGCAATGAGGATCACCTTGCTCCCCAGTCAACAAGTTTTCTGCAGAAACCTCGGGATGAGAGGGACTGGAGGGTAAGCATACAGGAGACCGGGAGGCCAAGCATGAACAAGTGCGTCTCTGGGGTCTCCCCTGGCAGGGGGTTCAGAGGAAAAACCTGCTGCACTTCATGTTGGAAGGAGATGCGAAGAGATCGCAGCAAGATTGACCCCATTCGCTGAAGATCTGTTCTGCTACTGACGGATTCAGAGACTAAGGCATCAGAATAGTCGGACTTAGCCCGTCCGCTAGAATGTTGGACCATCCCGGAATGTGCGCTGCGATAAGAAAGCGACCTGTGGAGATCGCCCATTCCCATATTTTCATGGCCTCGCGACAAAGGGGATAAGATCTGGTCCCTCCCTGTTTGTTGATGCACCAGACTACCGACATGTTGTCTGACTGAATAGCAATCATCCCCAGAGAAAGAAAGGGATGAAGGGCCTGCAATGCTAGGAGGACCGCCCTCATCTCTAGGATATTGATATGCAAACTGGTCTCCATGGAGGACCACAAGCCTTGGACTGTCCTGCCCGAACAATGCCCCCACCCACCCGAGTTGAGAGGCATCCATGGTCACTGTGGCTTGGGCCGGGGCTGGAACCAAGGGTCGTCCCTCCAAAATGTCCAGAGAGTTCATCCACCATATGAGGGACGACCGACACACTTGACTTAGGTGGATAGGATAGGTTAGTGGTAAATCCAACAGGGACCACTGAACCGCCAAAGTCCACTGAAGAATCCGCATGTGTAGTTGGGCACATAGGAGAGTTATGGTCGTGGCCATCGAGCCTAGGGCCCTCGAAACAGATTCCGCTGTTGGGAGATGAGAATGGTAAATTAGGGAGACATGCATTCTGAGGTTTTGAACTCTCTCCAAGGTCAGGAACACTTTGCCCTGAAATGTGTCTACCCTGGCACCAATGTAGTCCATCACCTGTACAGGCTTTAGTAGAGATTTTGATGTGTTGATTGTGATACCCAAACTCAGGGCAAGGACCAGAAAGTAGTCCCTGGTTTGGGAAAGTAGACGCCTGGTGGGAGCAGTGAAGAGCCAATCGTCCAGGTATGGATAGACCGGAATCCCCTGAAGCCTCAGGTGAGCCGCTACCACTGCCATCACTTTAGTAAACACCCTGGGGGCTGTGGTGAGACCAAAGGGTAGGACTCGAAATTGGTAATGACTGGCCCCTAGCCAGAAGCGGTGGAACCTCCTGGATTATCTGTGCATCTTTATGTGATAGTAAGCATCCTGGAGATCTAACAAGCACATCCAGTCGCTCTCTTGCAGGTACAGCATGATGGACTGTAGTGTGACCATCTGAAACTTTTCTTTGGCCACTGACAGGTTCAGGGTGGAGGGGTCCAGAATGGGCCTCAAGTCCCCCATTTTCTTTGGCACCAAAAAGAACCTGGAGTAGAAGCCCGATCTGGACTGATCTAGGGGGACGGTTTCGATGGCTCATTTTTCTATCAGCTTGGAAATTTCCTGTGCTGCTGCCTCCCTTTGTGTGGGTGGAACATCCAGGTGTTTGGGAGGGGTTGGAGAACCCACAAAGGGGATAGAAAATCCTCTAGATATGATTTGCAGCACCCAGTGGTCCATTGTTATGGACTCCCAAGCCGCTGGGTGCAAGGACAATCTTCCCCCGACTGCCTCCAGAGTAGAGCATTCGGGCAACCCCTCAGGGTTGCTGCCTGAGTCTGTCCAAGAAAGGTTCTCGAAACCTGAAGTTTTGTGGACCCCCTCGGCCTCTGGGCCGGCGTACATTCTGACCCCCTCTGCCTCTGGGGGAAGAAGAGCCCCGAGTGTCCCGGGAATACTGAGACTTACGGTGCCCCATCTTCTTTTGCCTTCTCTGGTTACGAGAAAAGGACCTATGAGGGTTAGAGAAACGGATCCCAATGGCAGACAGTGTCTTCCCATCCTTCTCACTCTGGACTAGTGTATCCTTGACAGTCTTACCGAACAGAGTCGAGCATTCAAAAGGGGCATTGGCAAAGGACGCCTTAAAGGGTTCAGTAAATTGGCACAACCTGTGCCAGGTGTTACGCCTCATGGACACGCTGGACCTAGCCGCTCCTTCTGTTGCATGGGAGAGAAGTCACATGGATGTATTTGATACTGCTCTCAAAGTGGCCATTTTCATGGGGAACAAAGCCTTATCCTCCTGCGACATGGACTTGGGTGGAGACTCCTCCAGCTCCTTCACCAGGTCATGTTAGAGTCTCGTGACATGGGCCAAGTAGTTCAGCGCCCTTACTGAAAAGGTAGCTGAAGCATACACCCGCTTCCTTACTCGGTGCATCATCTGAGACTCTCGGTCAGGAGGGTGGACCGAGGAATTTTCCTGAGATAGTTCCCTTTTAGTGGCTGCTGCTACCAACATGGTGTCCACAGGGGAGCCCTTGTTCCAGGAAGGCCTGTCTATAGGGGCACTCAAAACCTTATCGGGGTGCTTGGGGATCGGCTCCACGATATCAAGTTCCTTCCATGCCCACGGGGTGATCAAATCCACTAAAGAATCTGTGGGGGGGGGACAGACACCCAAGATGTAGATGGGCCCGTGCCGAAGGCCTCCAGAAACACAGACTGAGAGGAGGGCTTGGG
Source organism: Protopterus annectens (assembly GCF_019279795.1). Taxonomy (NCBI): domain Eukaryota; kingdom Metazoa; phylum Chordata; order Ceratodontiformes; family Protopteridae; genus Protopterus; species Protopterus annectens. Next base: position 621,436,849 of record NC_056728.1, on the reverse strand, counting down.
GGCAGACCAACCTCCCTGCTGGCGCACAATCTCCATGATGTCTCCAAAGGAGACATTGTTGCGAGGTGACCTTGGGGAGCCCTCCCACTCATCTAAGTCTGTGTCCTTGGTCAGGGACTCAAGGGAGACCAAGTGCCTCCTCTTACACGTATGCTTGTGAGGCACATCTCCCATGGGACTCTCCGGGCAGTGCTCGCAAGCCATCTGTTCCTCTGGGGGAACCGTCTGGGGCCCCTCGGGCACAGGCTATCCCTCTGGTAAGATGACGGGGACAGTAGACAGCCGAAGGGGTCTGGGTGGAGACCAAGGGGGCGGTCGGGGGCCTCTATCTAATGGAGAGGACCCGTTCTACCACATCGAACGCCGAAGGAGAGCGGACCTCCTGTGAAGCCAATAAGGAGGCTGGTCACCCTGGATCTGATGAGAAAAATGGAGCCAGAGCTCTGAGAGAGGGAACTTGGACCAACAATGTCAGAGCTGATGGAAAAGGTTCCATTCCATCAGATCCAACCCCCAGGCTCCGGTTCCAAAAGCGACTTGGATCTGCTCTAGGCAGTTGCCAGCATCAAGGACATGAGGACCATCGGCGCGGACTCCCCGACCAAGGCCAACCTCGGATCTGAGAACTCCGAAGCCGAAGGTCAGATCAGGGAAAGAGTAATAGGCTGAAAAAAAGGAAGCAAACTGCCTCTTCCTGAGGGAGGAGGGCTGGCAAGACCCCCATCTGGATCTGCGTACGGATGAAGCGCCTCATCATCTTTTCCAAATCCATGTTCGATAGAGACTGGGTAGACCGAGACAAGGCCACAGACTCTGACTGGGCAGGTCGGGGAGCTGAGGCCAGGGAGAGTGAGCGTGCTTCCTACGGATCCGAGCAGATTTACTGGGTGATACGAAGTCCGGAGACCTCTTCCTCTTCTCTTTCGGCCTTGACTCTCTCTCCCGCTCTCTACCTCTCCTCTGGTCCGCTACCACAGGCTTAGAAGTGGGAGTTTGAGTCCCAGCCTGGGAGGGAGGGGAGGCCAGAGGCAGAGAAGTGGGAGAGGCAGCCATGGCAGCCGGCATGACTGAAGCCAAGGCCGAGGACGAGGAGGGAGGATCAGTGGCAGGAAGAAGTCCCTTGAGGGCCAACTTGGACTTTTTGTCTTTCAATGCCCGAAGGTTGAACCCCACACAAATGGCACAGTCAACATTAAGGTGGGCCACACCTAAACACAGTACACACAGAGTGTGGCCATCCGCTGGAGAGAGCTTATGGCCACACCCTGTGCAGCACTTAAAAATAAGCTTTTCAGCCATCCTAGGAAAGAAAAGAAAAAATAAATTTTCAAAAGAAACTAACATACACCCACTCACCACGCAGTGAACTGACGAGAAGGGGGGGGCACACAGAGACAAACTACACTATCTAACAACTACTACAAGCCTACACACGACGTCAAAGCGATGGCAGGGGAGAAAAGATACCTATGCTAAGCTAAAACGGCTAATAAAAACAGAAATTAGTAACTTACAATACGAGAAAAATACCCTGCTAACTGGTGCTTCAGAGACACAATGCTTTGACAAATCATGGCAAATGCGATCTGGGGATGGAAGGTACGGGAGGTGGATTATGGGTAAGGAGAGGAGTCTGGAGCTCGGAGCTGATGCTTGTAATCTTTGCCAGCTCGGATCCAACACGGATCCGTATTCCCACAGGTTGAAGATCAAATTAAGTAAACTACTTCAAATCCACTGTTTCTGGAGATTTTCTCCCAGGAACTCAGATAATTTTTTAGGACTGACAAAACTGGCAAATTATAGAAGAGTAGAGGAGTACCCAAGCTGTCCTCAGCAAGGCTTAAAAAACAATGAACTTTACTGGAAGCACTACTGAGAGATGGAAGGACCACCCTAAGAAACTCCTGAACTTGAAATCAGGTGGTATAAAGTCGTGCTAGCAAACAAAAATCTAACCAAATACTTTGCATTAAACACTAAAACTTGTCACATCCACTCACACTATTTACCAATAAATATACCTCAACATTCATTCAATCTTAAAAATGAGACTATGAATATTTAGTCTTTAAAAACAGGAGGGATTCCTGTACCCAATCTAATCCTCCATAACAATTCTTTCCTTTCCAGGATGTTATTAATGTTTCTTTCTCTATTTTCTCATACATGATCTAAAACAAAAAGAGTTCTTAAAAGACTGATATTCAGTTGAATGTTTAAATAGTGGATTTGTATAATTACTGTTCTTAATGACATTAATGTGTTCCTTTACCCTTGCTGGCAATTTTCTCTCAGTTTTGCATATGTAAAAAAACATTGCACGACAGGCACATACAAACATTATATATATATATATATATATATATATATATATATATATATATATATATACACCATCTTTTCAGAACTGCAATTGAACCTACTTTGTGGTTCATAACTTCTACATAGTCTGACAATATAAACATTTTTGCCAGCATAAATCAAGGAATATGCCTTACAAAAAGTACAAGGAAAAGTACCTTTGTCCTTCTCATTCATATTTTTCTTCACCCCTGCTAAAACTTTCTGTCGGATTCAATAAACTCCATGTAGGCTTCATAAGAAGCCTACATGGTGTTTAAGTGTTTGCACGGTGAGCAGCAGTAGTGATTATTACATAATCATGCCACGCACCACGTTTAATCATAAACAACAGTGGTTTTCTGGCTGGCAACAGTATTGCAGCCAGGAAACCACATAAAACAGCATGAATAACAAACTTGTTTAAAGGAAAGCAATCCAGGTCAACAGGATTGCATGGAATGTCACAGTGGTTACCAGGGTTTATTATATATTAAGGTGCATGGTCCAAACACAGTACAGGACAGTACATACAGTGCAGACTATTGTGAAATCTCATTCCAGACATTCTGTACAAAAGCTGTGTAAATAATCTGTAAGGGTACATGGACTGCCATTTAAAATAAACAGTTGGAGCAGTGTGTGTATTGCATAGGGACACACAGATCAATTGCACAACTGAATACAGTGAAAGAGGATAGGTGAAATCCTGGGAAAAAATCTAGAATATAGAAATACAGTAGATGAGGGCATGTAAATGGAAGACAGCTGGACCAGGAACCTGAATTACCTATCAACAGGTACGGACTTTATAATAAAAATGTATATTATGTGACTGTCAGACAAGGAGACATAATGAAGAAGATATCTTTTTGAGATAATCATCCTGACATGAATAGTGGAGAGGACATCCATCAGGGATGTTATATACAATTGGTACTGGGTGCATACTGTGAAGTTGTGCACACTAACTTGCCTGAATATGACTGTAATGTCAGCAGAGGTCTCCAACAAGTGGGACACAGTTACAGGCCCATGGACAACAGTAAAAGAAGCACATAATCATGGACAATACAAGACTAATACCACCAGTAATCCCATGCATCTTACACAACATATGTGATTCTGAGTGATCACAGACGTTTCTGCATGAATACAACTGTACAACTATTATGACATGTCCACAATCTATGAGGGTAATCAAGCACACCGTCCTGACACTATAACATCTGCTGGAGATGTTAGGAGGGACACTGATATAGCTGTATGTGACATTAAGATGAATTGAGGATAGTTGACTGGTATGTATGGCATATATGTGGCACACTGTCATGAATGTAACCCATGCCATCAATGTTGTCAAACAGCTACGTATGTACTTTGTGCATCACCAGAAAAGGTATCACACATGCATATGGTTTAACACCTTGATGGGTGTTCTGCACCATCAGACAGTAATGTTTATGCAACAAGAATGCCAAGGTATGGACAAATAAGATGTGTGGCAGCTCACTGTGGCAAAGGTGGCACACTTCAGTTACACATTACTGGAGGATGTATAGGGAGGTACACGAAGAAAGGTGCATTGTACTCAGTTACTGGTATGATGAAGGCTGTGACCTATGGAGGTATTCTGGCCTTTGATGTGGACGTCCTGCACACAATCAGGACTTGTGCTACATACAAGAGAGTACTCACTACTGTAGCCACATACTGGTGGACATTCACATACCATCTACCCTAGGACACAGGTCACATACCAAATGGTCTGCTTATAGGGTGTGATGTCTACATTATCCTTGGTTTGTGCATTTGTATTCATAACAAATCCCCCCATGTTTTTGCTTCATTTCATGTGTTGGCATGGCTGTGACACCAATCTCTGGTGTGTGTTAATACTGTCTGTATTATACTAATATCACAGTTGGAGTCAATGACTGCCCACAATCTGTAGTCCTCCAGACCGTTGCATGGTCACAGTATGTGTATGTCACTCGATGTCTGTGACTTAAATTAATAATGTACAGGAAAGGGCCTAGCAGATAGCCCCAATGTACAGACCTGATCACTGGACCAGAGATGTACATCACTTCACAGATTTCAGCAGCTTTAAGATGCCACAATGTGATCTAGTAGCCTACCCACTTGGCGATATAGGTGCTCATGGCCACATCTGGCAGTGTTGAGTGAATACCTCAGTGTGCATTTGTGTCAAATGCCTTGGCCTGGTCAAGTTCCACAGGATGATACTGCTCTCATCAAGCATGCCCTTGATGACCTCTTTCAGGACAGATAACAGATGTAAAAGACATAGATGTAGCATTAACAACGAACACATTTCTGCTGCACACAGCCAGGATATTACTGGCATCCATGACTTCTCACCAAGAAAATACAAGCTTCTACAAACCATGTCATGCTGTATATGGACAGACTGAAAGCCCTGTCACTGTAACCTGTGTTGTATAGGATGAGGTGACTTGTGCCTTGGTGATGACATCAGCAGTCTTTGGTGAGGCGAAAATGTTAATAGTGTACCACATGCTGGTGTAAACTGCGCTAATGACAAGCAGGTGCGCATGCACACAATACACACACCTCAGTCAACTGCAGTGAGAACAGAACCCCTACCCAAGTACACAGACTAGAGAACTCAGTAATTTATGCAAGCGCCACAGTACAAGCCTGACGTTTACAAGGTTGCAGGACAACTTATGGTGGATGACACCAACAGTGGATATTGGAGAGATGATGTTGGGAGGCCTGCATGAAATGATGTGAAGGCATGTTCAACTGTCAATATATTTCAAGTTCTGCACATTACCAGATTGACGAGTGTGCAATGTCTAGATGCAAACAGGTGTCCACATTACTATAAGCATTTGAAAATCTGAATGTGTATTATCATTCTAAATATGTGCATGGTATATCATGCAAAATGTGTTATTAATTTTTGTAGTGTAGTTGATATATTTATGAACAGGTACTGACATCCCATGGCTGAAGTGCATGGGAGAGGTAACGCATGGCTGCATTGTAAATATGTGACATTCTTAGATAGGGACTTCATTTTTGTATGTTTCCACATGTAGTTTCATGACATGAAGACTAAATGGCCAGTAAGCAAAACTAATGCATGCTATTATTTACTTTGCATAGTGTAACGGGCGTGTAGTGGGTTTGCGCAATGGCTGGCATGCGGGTTACGCATTTCTACTCCTTTCACCGTTTGCTCATAGTTCAGCAGTGCACATACACGGGGCTCATTGTTAAAATTATAACAGTTAGCACTGAGTGTATGAAACACCTGCTGCTTAGCTGACTCTGTGGCAGCAGGTATAAATGCACGACACATTCCTTTTTGAACCCAGAAATAATATACGGTTTGAATCCAGGTGCATGTAATACTTTAAAATAAGTACTGATAACGCAATCAAATTTTACTTAACTCTACCTTCACCGTGTTACTGTATTTTAACGTAGCACAGCATGTTTAAACAGCACTGCGCAGAGGTAAGCATACCAGGAAAGAGCAGTTCACTGTCACTTGACATTGGTGTGAGATGCCAAACTCTGCACAAACAGAGGCCAAAAAGTGAAGGGCTCCATTTTTTTGTACTTTTATGTGTTGTGTGTGATTCTAATTTCTGATCAGATTATAGGTGTTAAAATGGGGTAGAAAGCAAAAATGGGGGGCAAGCAGGGGGAAGACCAAAGGGAAAGCAATATAAGAATGTGCAGAAGGGAGGTGGGAAAGAACCATAGCTATTCATTTCTTTAACAGTGAAAACTGAAAATATGTACACAGTAGTAGTCTAATTTGGACCATCACCTCCACAAAGAGGGGTGACAACTATGTAATCCTGTTGTATAGTCAATTGGACTGAATCAAGTGTGTCCAAATGGAGAGCGATGATTTTTTTTTTTTTTTTTTTTTTTTGTGGGACAGGTGCCCATTTTTGTTTATTTACTTCAGTAAGAGAGGAATACTGGGTGGGTAAATGATGTTGGTATTTCTGTGTCAGGCAAGTTAGGTAGATGAGGAAGCAAATGCAAATAAACAGGACAAACAAGACAAGACAGTGACAGTGAGGGACAGCACGATTGGGGTGAGGGAGGGGACAATACAAGCTCATACCTGTCAAACATGGAGACAGTGAGAATCTAGTCCTCACCTGCAGGATGGTCATCGATGTCCCCTTACTCCTCTGGCTGCTGGAGTGCTTGATGTCTTCTCCTCCTACAGACCATGAAGGACAGCAGGCCTCTCTATCCGGTGCAGGAGTACACCAATGGTGCTGTGCACAACCCTTAACACCAACTCTGGTATCTCCTAGTGGGTGATGAAATCCCCACCCCCACCAGTACTCCTCAGCACCAGCTGCCAGGCCAGTGCTACCTGAGGGCTCAGGTAGTCCCGAGGCAGTACTGCCAGGCTGGACCCAGATGTGCTGGGCATCTGTGCTGGAGCCAGTAGAGTGCGGGCAGCCTGACCCACCGGAGTTGGCCTACCTCACCATGCTGTGAAGCATTTAGTTATTTGTTACAGATGGATGACATGGAGAAATTTTGACGACACATAATAGAAAATAAAAAGAGAGAGATAAAGGTTGAGGTGAGAGAAAAAAAAACAGAGATAAAATTATTAATATCATTTGTAACATACAATGCATTAATCACAATTATATAACTATTACTACTATATCAAGTACACATCCTAACAACTACAAACTATAACTACAGATTGCTCAAAGTAATCCTTGCAATATGCATATATTGCACATATGCCAGGTCCAATTATACAGATTACAGTTAACAGCAGAGCATTTGTGCCACTTGTATAGAGTTTAATTTATGTATTATTATTAAAAAATGCAGTACTGTATAGTTGTTACTTGTAGTATCTGAACTCACAATTTCCGACTCCAATCTTACACTTGACTCCTAAAGTTGCTTTGTGCTACAGACTTAAGCATGCACACTTGCTTTTACAGTTAGGATATGCAGGCTCACTTTGCTACTACTGTACAGAAAACAAAAAAATCAATCTTTAACTTTTAAAGCTACAATAATACCTCCTCTTGTGCTGCATGCACACTATTTGCTTCCCTCAGTCTCTCCAAACAATCAGCATGAGCCTGCAGATTCAACTCAATTTCAGGATTAGCTGTGAAAAGAAAAGAACAGAAGATCATTATGCATACCAGTCTTACCTAGATTTAGCTTTCTATGTATTATAAATTATCTTTATTAACATACTTACACAACTATGGGATGTCACCAATTTGAAACTCATCCAACTACTGGTTGAACGTATCCCTCTTGCGCCTTTTAGGTCATTAGAAATGGTGCCTACACTGCTCTCCAGTGTGCGGGAAGCCAGTCAGACTGGATACAGCCTTGGACAGACTATTCCAATCCTCAGTCTTGTACTGGGAGCCATAATAGTCCCACTGAAGAAGCCTTCGGATGTGGCGTTTTACCAGGAGGCCATTACCTGTAGTGTGCAAGCCCGAGCAATGATGCCAATTGTGTTTACACAATGTTAAGTGGACAGTAACAGTGCCAAGCAGGGAGGAAAGCAATTTTTGAAACTGTAAGGTTAATCTAACACTTGACATTAGTTTGAGGGGTGCCTGCTGCCATATCTGTTAGGTGATTTTACTTTTCAGACATGCACTGGGGGCATAAATTTCATGACCGGACACATTTTGGTTTGGCTTTTTACACTGAAAGTTGATTTTTTTCAGTGTGGGATTCAAACCTATGCATATGGGTCAAAACATTTTCTTCCACAGCAGTGATTTTCTATCTTTGCCACACAAGTGGTGTTTCTCAGGCATAATCATAAATCATTCATAAATACAGATGACAGTCTGAGCTGTTAACCATGTATGCATGTGACCTGACAAGGTCCTTGTATATACATTCATTTGTATATGTGTCTTAAGTGGGAAGGCCATCCAAGTCAAGACAGCAGAATTATACTTAAACATAGCAGAACTCGGTCATACATCTGAAAACACAGTAAGGGTGCCTTATCCCTGATGCATATAATATCAGCTCCACTATTTTTTATTATGTCTAAAGTGTTATAAGTGAGACAGAATATAATGTGAAATGGAAAGTACAGTTGTGTACACTTACCATAAATGTAGATGTTCGAGTGTATTCACTGTTGCAGTCATTACATTTGGGTAATCGGCTGGCAGGTTGCCATCAGTCGGTCTGAATTCCAAAGTCTTGGGTCCTGCATCAGTTGCAGTCTCCTCTTCCATGATGTTAGGTCGTCAGGGGTAAAAAACATGCAGCCGATGCCATTTTCTTTAGTTTTTCTTGCCCCCGATGTCAGGTGCCCCCAAAAAGGTAGCAATATTATATATAAATATACATGCATCAATAAAAACTTTACCTTCATCTACAAGCAAATACACCACATAGGTTGTAGAAGATAGAGAAGGAAAGATTAACTTTAGAATGACAGGGGATGGAGGGAGGGTAACCTGGAATGCAACAGTGAATACACTCGAACATCTACATTTATGGTAAATGTACACAACTGTACTATGTTCTTCGTGTTTCACTGTTGCAGTCATTACATTTGGGTAGAATCCCAAAGCTATGGTTGGGAGGCTGGAGCTAAACAGCATTAGGTGTGGCTATAAGGCCCTGCAGCACTGCAGTGGCAAAGCCTGCCCCGGACTTAGATTAAAGAGGCAAATGGTAATGCTTTGTAAAGGTGTGAACAGAACTCCAAGTAGCAGCCTCTAGAATGTCTTTGGTTGGTACTACTCCGAGAAAGGCTGTTGAAGTAGCTGCAGCTCTGGTGGAATGAGACCTAATGCCCTTGGGCACAGGTTTACCATGGTATAAGTAGCAGAAACTGATGCAGTGGCTTATCCACTTTGAAATTGTCTGCTTTGAAATAGCCTTTCCTTCTGATCCTGCAGCATATGACACTAGCAATTGCTCAGTTTTTCTTTGAGCTTTAGTCCTGCTCAAGTAGAATCTTAGCTGTCTGTGTACGTCCAAGGAATGCAGAATTATTTCCCCTTTGTTTTGTGGATTTGGATAAAAAGTTGGCATATGAATTATTTGGTTAAGAGCCACACTGGAAACCACCTTAGGCATGAAAGTAGGATTTGTCTTCAGAGACACCCAGTCTGGGTAAAAAATGATAAAAGGCTCTACAGCCATGACGGCCTGGAGCTCTGAAACTCTTCTTGCTGAAGTAATTGCTAGTAGCAGAGCTGTCTTCCGGGATAAGAACTTCATATCAGCGGCAGCAGCTGGTTCAAATGGAGGCAAGGTGAGCTTTTCCAATTCCAATAATTGAGGTCCCATGCAGGTAATGGTGATCTTCTAGGAGGCCTTACATTTTTGGCTCCTCTAAGATACTGCTTTAGTATAGGATGAGAAAAGATTGGTGGCTCTGTATTGTAATGAGCCGATATGGCAGAGGCATGGATTTTAATTGATGAAAAGGATAGGCCTTTGTCAAGCATCTCAGTTAAGTACTGCAAAATCTGAGGAATATTTGGTACCGCTGTATCAGTTCCTTGTGCCTGGTTCCAGGCACAGAATCTCTTCCATTTTCCAGCATAAGACTTTCTAGTACTAGGCCTTCTGGCTTCCAGGATGACATCCATCACAGCTTTATTGAGAGGTGTTTTTTGTATGACTACATTATCCGCCATGCTGCCAAGTTTAATGTCCTGAGTCGGCTGTGCATGATCTGATTGTTTTGCTGGGACAGTAGTCGAGGTATTTGAGGCAAGGTCCAAGCTGGGTATAGAGATAAGTTCCTTAGTATTGGATACCAGTACTGGCGTGGCCATTCTGGGGCAATCAGTATCATCTTTCGCTTCTCCTGTCTGACCTTTAGGAGCACCTTGGGGAGGAGAGGCAGTGGAGGAAAGGCATATACCGATAGGTTTTTCCAGCTGAAAGATAGGGCGTCCACTTTCCATGCTTGCCTGTGATAAGTCCTTGTGCAGAATCTTTTTAGTTGGTAATTGAGAGGGGTGGCAAATAGATCTATATCCGGGCATCCCCATTTCCTTGTTATCATGCTGAAGACTTGTGGATCCAGCTTCCACTCGTGGGGATCCATTAGGTTTCTGCTTAGTTCGTCCGCCAGAGTATTTTCCTTTCCTGGCAGGAATTGTGCCTGCAGATGTACTTGCTAAGTCAAAGCTATATGTCCCACAAGGTCATGGCTAGTCTGCAAAGGGCGTAAGAATGTGTGCCCCCCTGCTTGTTTATATACCACACGAGCGTGGTGTTGTCTGCCTTTATCAGTAGTTGTTCCGGATGAAGTAGTTACTTGAAGGCTGTTAGGGCATTTTGAACAGCTAACATCTCTTTTTGATTGATATGTAGATGCATTTGGTTTGAGGACCATGTGCCCTGAATGCATCTTCCTGTCATGTGGGCTCACCAGGCATAGTCTGATGCATCCGTTGTTAGTGTCTGCCTGGCTGGAGGCAATGTGAATGGCTGTCCCTTGTTCTGGTAACAAGCCTTTGCCCACCATTGAAACTCCTGTTGCAGGCAGGGAATGAGAGTAATGACTGTTTCCAGGCTGTGGCAATGTTGAGTCCAAACACTTTTTACGTACCATTGATGTTTCCTCATATGGAGTCTTGCATATGGAATTAGTAGGATGCAGGATGCCATGAAGCCCAAAGCCTGCAGAATTTTTCTTGCAGATAACTGGGCCTTTGTTGCTAACATTTTGAAATAGGTAATCAGTTGCCTTTGTTTGTCTGGCGTGAGATAAGCCATCTGGGCAGTTGTATTTAAGCTTGCACCCAGGAATGTTATCTCTTGTGAGGGTACCAGTTTTGATTTCTTTTTGCTGACTATGTACCCTAGGCATGTTAGAAGTCTTTTCACAAACGCCAGATGTTGAAGAAGAATGTCCTTCTTCCCTGCTTGAATGCGACAGTCGTCCAAGTAAGGATATATTTGTATTCCTCTTTGTCTGCAGAATGCAATTACTGGTGCCAGGCACTTTGTAAAGACCCTGGGCGCAGTAGATAAGCCAAAGGGCAGAGCAGAGAATTGGTAATGCATTGAACCAGCCTTGAATCTTAGGTATCTTCTGCATGACTGTCTGATTGGAACATGCGGGTATGCATCTTTTAGGTCTAAAGTCACAAGCCAGGCATTCTTGCCCAGCATGGGCAGAAGCTGCTGCAAAGTCAACATTTTGAATTTTGGAATATCCAGGAAAGTGTTCAGAATAGATAGGTCCAGTATCGGCCTGCAGGCCTTGTCCTTTCTGGGTACCAAGAACAGTCCTGAGTAAAATCCTTGTCTCTGCTCCCATAACAGTGGCCCAGCAGGAGGCCTCCAAAGAATCAAAACCACAGTGCAAAGTATGTTTTCCAACTTGTTCGGCTGCATACAATAAATCCTGCATTTCCTTGTTTTCTGCACATTCAGAATTTAACAACATTTTCTGTTTAAGCAATCCCATGACATGCTGCTGATACTTAAGCATATGAAATTGACAGTTTAAGGTCCTTATAGACAAAGTTGCAGATGTGTAAACCTTTTTTCCCCATCTATCCAGTGCCCTTGAATCTCTGTCAGAGGGGGTTGGGTTTTTTGCACTGGAAGCCTTAACTCCATTTGGACCCTGTGAAATAGTTTCTGGGTCAGCTGCAGGGTTTTTAAAAAAAAAATCTGTGCGAGTCAGGGACCCTGTAATATTGGTCAGGCTTAACAGGAGCTGGGGGTAAGGAGTCAGGGGTAGACTAGACTCCGAAAACACATCATCATCTACCATGTCTAACACAGGAGGAATGGCTAGAGGCCTGAGCTGAGGTAGTAAAAGAAAATCCCTGAGCCTCTTTTTAGATTCTGAAAAATCTTGGCTCTCCCAGTGGAAATGCTCCCTCATGGTATGCAAGGTTTCCCCAAAGGAATAGTCCTCAGGTGGAGATGCTGAAGGTACAGATTCTTCAGCATCAGAATCCTCATGGGGGAAGAGAATATTCCTGATCAGGAGAGGAATCAGAAGAAATAGGAACCTGATCTGAAGATTCATAGTCAGTGTCTTGCCTAGGCCTCTTATCAGAAGGGGGATGGGAATCCCTGATCAAGGTAATCAAGTCTTCGGCCATTTTGAACATATGTTTTTTTGGGCATAGAGGCCTGTCCACGTGGCTCTTGAGTTTGTTTCCTTGATTTAGAAGGTGCTTTAGTCTTTGCCTTTGAAGCTGAAGTCATTTTAATGTAAAGATGTTTAGGTCTGAATACACCCTCAGAAGCCGGTACCTGCTCAGCGGCTCCGGACCCATCTGAGGATTAGCGTCCGAGGCTCCAATACCTTGATTATCCAGTGGCATGGCCGACTCCACGTGGGAGTCAGTAGCGGGCGTCAGGGGCTGCGAAAGCGCCTCACTGAGAACCGGCGACTGGCTTAGGAGAAGCTTCGTCGGTTGTGGGCCTCGGTTGTTTTTCTCTATCCTTTTCTTTGCGTTCTTTGTAAACTCTGGTAGTCGGATGGCTATCTGATGACATTTCAGGATAATTAAATTGGCGTCCAAAAAAGTTTAAAGCAAAATCATACAGACGCTTAATAGTGCGTTGGTTAAATCTAGCACAAAACCGACAACCAGTAACGGTGTGATCAGGGCCTAGACAAGGAATACAGTAAGAATGAAAATCCTTATGAGGTATTTGCTTTCCACAAGAAATACAATTATTAACTTTTTCTGACATCGGTCTGGAGCAAGAAAAAAGTTTCCCCAACGGGGTACTTAGCTTTATTGAAGACTTCGGATCTGAAACTCAAACATGAAAATCTCAGGAGTGGGCCAACCGGCACTTGCGAACTGCTTCTGCTTCGGGCACCGCGTGGCAAGAAAGACTGAAGAAAATGGCGTCAGCTGCATGTTTTATACCCCTGACAACCTGACGTCATGGAAGAGGAGACAGCAACCGACGCAGGACCCAAGACTTTGGAATTCAGGCCGACTGAGGGCAACCTGCCAGCAGATCACCCAAATGTAATGACTGCAACAGTGAAACACAAAGAAAATCAGTAAAATTGTCTGGAATTTCCTGTATTACAACCCAGGACCATGTTGTTGGCAGCCCTACACTTGCTGCCACAAGAATATTCAAATAACACTTGTGTACATTTTTCTGTTTATTACTAAGTGGAATAGTTACCTATATTTAGCTTTCTATGTATTATAAATTCTCTTTATTAGCATGGACTGTCATGACAGTAAAAATATGTTGCACTTCCGGTATTAGAACCCATGACCATCTGTATTGCAGCCCTACACTTATACCTGCTGCCACAGGAATAGTTAATTGATAGTTGCATAATTCCCTATTCATTCTTGAGTGCAGTAACCACCGCTCAACGCTGATTACCATGTTTGCGTGGTGCCCAACAGAATTAATAGAATGTATCCATTTTAAATTGTTGACCATCTGTGTCCTGTCTGCAGATGTTAGGAAGCTTGCTAACAGCCGTGCAATATCACTTAGCGTTGTTGCATGATGGAAAGCAAAAATTGCAACAATATATCTTTTTTTACCTTTACACTGTCTATGCCCTGTCTGCAGATTTTCTGCTTCCTGTGTGGGTCACTAGTCCAGGTTTGCACACTGCTACACGTTGCACAAACGAGAGAAGCACAGCTATACCTGACATACACTGTGGTTATCCATTTTTCTTGTTTGCGCTAAGCTGCTCACTGTGCAACACTAGCATTTAAAAAAATGAACAAAAAAGGGAAATTAGGTGAAATGAAAAAAAAATCTATTAAATAAACACCACCATAAAATTTATGTGGGTACATTTACGCAGGTCTAGATATTAACTCTGACTGCAATAGACCTTCAAAACAAAATAAGGGCATCTTATCCCTCTTTGCCACAAAAACAGCTTTGCAGCACAGAAGCATAATCATTGTGCATACAACCAACTGCATTATCATCCACAGTACTTATAAAACATATGACACTTGTTTGTACATATATTAATATCAGAAGCAGTGCACTGAGTGATCACACAACCATTTCTGACTATTGCTTCCATAAATGTAGCTTCTTTCTTCTCACTCTGTTTGCTGCCCTTTCTTGCCTCATCTGACCAGGAACCCAATACATGCAGTCTCTGTAAGGCATTCTGTATCATTGTCCTTAAAACGTGTGAGGATATTAAATGGCAGTAATATACAGTTGTAAAAAATAAACAGGATGTTGGATGTTACTAAACAGAAACTGTGAAATGTGAGGTGCTTACATTTAAAACCTTGATACAATTATTATTACACTTTTTAAGTGTAACCTGGCTGACACCCCCCCCTGGAGTTAGGGGGGTTCTGAATTGCTGTTGTTTTCCTTCTCCCTACCAGTAATCATTCACAGTTGCAATCCATTAGCAATAAACACTAAAGGAGTGCCTGCGCTATGTTTACATCTACAACACGGAGCGAAGTATTTGGGATTCAGTCATTCTAATGAGTTCACACCTCATCGACATCTTCATTGTGTTCACAGCCCTGAGTCTACACTATAAAAAAGGGAATCCATATAGTTCGGGAACCTGAAGGTGAAGAGATTCATTTATGCAGATGAGAAAGAAGATATTCTTTGGGATTTATCAGCACAGAATACGACTGATCTTGATAAGGTATGCTTGCATTTTTCTGCATATGCTGAAATGTCAGTAAGAAAAATCTGTTTTATATATATATATATGCATCAGCAAATGCTACTTTTATTTGTATGCATTTCTTAGACGTGTAGTAATGGCAAAGGCATGTTTGCCAGGCCATTTTACTTTCTCGTATGTACAGCCTTATTAATTCTCATCACAAGTGCTAATGTTTCAACTGTTTTTCTCTGTACACTCTTCTATTGTTATTTTCATGAAATGTAAATGTTCTATATTGACAATGACACAGGGGTGTTAGCCTTCTAGGTTGGACCATACACATCTCTAAGGGAGTGCTGGCCACAGGTAGACATGACTGGCAACTGCTTAAAATGGAATGTTCTGTGGTAAATCTGTAAACATGTTTCAGGGACAGTTTTATTTGATGGCACTTTCAACATTTCAGTGGTTTGTTAGCAAAATGTATCAGTTACCTTTTTTTTTCGGGGGGGGGGGGCAAAATTGCATTTCTGCTTTGGCACAAACAAGATTTTGATATTCCTCCAGGTTAACCACCAATAACTGTCACCAGGCAACCAGCAATATGCAATATAATGTCCAAGCACCGAGTAATCCACAAAAAGTATTTATTGCGACAATATACACAGAAATCCACAGACAGACACGAAAAATGAACTGGTGATTGAGCGCGCTTTCGTCTTCACATAGTACCCTTCATCAGAATCACAAACTCAATAAGAATTAAATGCCTTAAATATACAAGCATTGCAAACCATCACTGATTATTTGATTGAATTAAAATAAATTCATTAATTAGTTGATTAATTATTGCTCCAAACCAACTAAATGCTTAAAGCCTTTTGTATAATTATTGCACATACAAGTATTTTCTTATTTCATAAAGTAACTTATCATATAAAAGTAACTTGTCATATAGTAATTAATTATTCATTAGTATAACCTTTTAAAACAAGTACATCTGTAAGTTGTATGAAAAATGTATATATATACATGTGAACCCACATATATAAATACTCAATTAATGAATTTAAAATATTGAATACTGAATGTTGAATATGAGTATTAAAATGTTGAAATGTTGAATATGTGTACATAAAACACTAAGTATTAATTTCATATAACTACATAAATAAATAACTACATAGAAAATAACTACATAGAAAAATGAAACATAAAAATAAAAACCCATGGTGCACTTGAATACATTAAATGCATAAAATACATTAAATATAAATTGAATATATAATAGCATATATATATGGTTATGATATATAAAATGTTGAATATTAAATATTAAATAGTTAAAACAATTGCGTTAAAAGTTTTTGGGGTTATTTGCTAAGAGTTTCAGGGCTGGTTTGATAGATAGGTGGTCATTCATCCCCTTGGGACCACAAGCATCTAATTTTAGCTGCCAAATTAATTCTCTATATTCTAATAGAGATTCCCAATCTCCACCCCGTCACTCTTTTTTACCTCCTCCAATACCCAGAATTTGAAATTAGCTTTTTCACATATATTAATATGTCTAAATAGGGCATTATTATCATTTCTTCTACTAATATCCCTCATATGCTCATAAATACGTTTTCTAAGCTGACGTTCCGTCTTACCCACATAGTATCCTCCACAGGTGAGACAATAAGCAAGGTAGACAACACCCTTGGTGTAACAGGTGAAGTACCCCTTGCTCCTAAGTTTTCTCCCAATACCTTTCACAAATATTTCCTTATTACCAGAAATAAGGGAGCATTGCCCACACCTGCCACATCTATGTGTTCCACACTTATTTATCACCCCCTTGTCTTTTGATAAATCTTTCTTCTCAAATAAATTCTTAAAATTAAGATTTTTCCTATAGGAGAATTTTAAGGGTTGCTGGAAAATTGATGAATTGTTGGACATCCTTGAAAAAATTTTCCAAACCTCATGTATGCCCCTTTGTATCCACTCACATCCCTTGTGATATGTAAATATCAATCTCGGAATTTCCTCTTTATCAATATCTGTATATTTAGTTTTCCTGGTATTGACCACGTCCAAATTACCTTTTAACAAGGGTGGATAATGTGTATTCCGTTTTTTCATTACCTCCCTTTTGACATTCTTAATTAATTCAATGGGATACCCCCTTTCCTTAAACAGACCCTGTATTATGTCCATTTCGTATTTACATTCTATGTTGTCACTAGTCATCCTAGAAGCTCTGACCATTTGCCCCTTAATAATATTCCTTCTCAAGTATAGGGGATGGTCACTTTGGAAATGTACATAAGAATTGGAAAAACAACTTTTCCTATAAACCTTAGATTTATATTGCTTGTCTTCTCTGTTCTTAGTTATGGTAATATCAAGATAATTGACGTAATCTGTATTGTGTTGATATGTAAACTCTAAAAAATTAGTAGTCTTATGTATATATTGTATGAATTCCTTAATCAATGCTGTATTACCATCCCAAACAATAAATATGTAGTCCAAAAATCGAAAATATTGTTTGATATACCTCCAAAATTGGGATTTAAATACAAATTAAAGCTCCCAGTAGAGCATAATAATGTTTGCATATATTGGGGCGCAGGCTGACCCCATAGCCACCCCCCCAATCTGATGGTAAATGTCTCCCTGGAAGTAAATGAAATTATTTTTCAAGACTACTTCTATATATTCTAATACTAATCTAAAGTCAGTGTTGCTTAAAAACTTAAACTCTGTTAACATTTCCTCAAACCATTCAAGACCAGTATTATGGGGTATTACTGAGAAAAGGTCTTTAACATCAATGGTAATGAAACCATAACTATCATCATAGGGAATGTTATTGAATTTTTCCAAAAAATCCCATGAGTCTATTAATATATGTGGGTAATAATGGTATAAAGGTTTCAGTTTGTTGTCCACACATATTGCTAAAGTCTGCGTCTTTGAACATTGGGATGTCACTATGGGCCTAAGTGGGGGATTTTGTGCATCCTTATGTATCTTTGGTATCCCAAAAACCTCTGGGATTACTGGTTTGGGAACCTTCAAAAAATTATATAAATCAAGGTCAATAAATCCTTGAATCAAATTATCTTCCAAATAAATGTCAATTTTGTTGTACCAAATATTCATCTCGTTCCTGGATGCAAGTTGGTATCTATTACCCTGATTCAAAATTTCGACCATCCTCTTGGTGTAGTCCCAATGGTCCATCAGAACTACCCCACCCCCCTTGTCAGGCTTCATAATCCTAATTCTCTCATTGCCCTGTAACATTTTCAACACTTTAATTTCTTTATCCGTTAAATTCACATATTCCTTTTCTACTTCATGTGATAAGTAACCTTCCCTAACCAAATTCAAGGTACAAGCCTCAAAATTGAGAATATCATTTTGTAGGGGTGAATTAAACGTACTTCTTCTTTTAAGCCCTTCCCTTGTATTTACTTCTTTGTTGTGAAATATAGTTTTTAAATTTAGCTTCCTAGCAAATAACTTAATGTCCAGTAATATATTCTCAATCCTGGGTTTGTGTACAGGTATAAATGAAAACCCCTTAGTAAAAAGATTAAAAAATTCCACTGTAACATCTAAATCAGTAAAATTATAAATATTAAAATTATCACGTGTAAAAATTTTACATGTGTTTGTCTCCACATGTTCGAGTGCACCAGAATCCATAGTGTCCCACAACACTGTTCCTTTACTGTCCTTTTTTGTTTTGTCATTCACTTCTGAATGTAGTTCCCCTCTCAATCACCAGTTCATTTTTCGTGTCTGTCTGTGGATTTCTGTGTATATTGTCGCAATAAATACTTTTTGTGGATTACTCGGTGCTTGGACATTATATTGCATATTGCTGGTTGCCTGGTGACAGTTATTGGTGGTTAACCTGGGGGAAAGCCCTTTATGGTACAACGACGGATTTCTTTTTATTTTTTACAAGTGTTGGTGTGTGGCGTGGTGTTTGAGGTTTATTGGTTTTAACCGTTGTCGGTACGAGGGAATCCCCATGGAGAATGATAATTCACTTCTAAGCCAACTTGTTCGGCTTGTGCGTGCTCACTCGGAAGGAGCAACAGGTTCCGTCCAGTCACCAGGGTTGAGCAGATCCATTCCCTGTGCACAACGTAGCCCGGATATGACTTCCAGGTCGGGAGCGAGGACCGGAGTTGTTGGGGAAGGTAGCTGTCACGAATCTAACAGCGACCATGGAGTTCAGACTGTTATTCCCGGTACGAGTGGAGGTTACATTAACAGAGCTGATACACGGACTCAACAACGAGGGTTGGACATTTATAGTGATGTGGACATTACGGAATGGCTTGATCGATCGTTTTCCAAGGTAGTTGACGGAACGGTCAACACACGCAAGGACTATAGTTCTTACAAAGACAAATGTAAGACTTTAGAATTTGAAATGAACAAATATAGAAATCTTAGCCTTGATAATTGGTACTTAACTCAATGTGTAGAACGCAAGGTAGTGCCAAAAGGCCTTAGGCTAAATAAATATCCGAATAATATACGAAGAAATGGTGGGCTATTCAAAACCATTTCCGATATTCTTAACGACTGTGGTATTCTTATATTAAAAGCTATGATTTGTAGCAATGCTGATATTCTTTCTGATAGTAAAAAAAGAATAGATGCAATTCAGAAAGAAATTAGTGATGACCTACTCTTTACCATCAAAGAGAATAAACAAATATACTATAAGGTACTTCATGATGTTGATAGTAATGTGTTTAATAATTACAAAAGAAAATTAAGTAAAATTGACAGGGACATACGTGATTACCAAGAAGGAAGGGCCTATATTGACCCGAATAAAACTAATAGGAGGTCTTTTAGATATCAGAACTTGAGATATGATGGAAAGGACAATAGGGGCAGCTCACCAACTCAATATAGGAATACAACTGTGGAAAATAATACATGGTATGGGAATCAAGGTTTGAATATGAGTATGAATGATATAGGTGACAGTGAAGTTATGAATCAGGTTGACCCTTTAGGGGTAGAAGTGGGGGAGGGACCCCGAAGATCAGAAAGGTTAAGGAACCAGAACCGGAATCACTCCTACACATATGCGGAGGCAATAGGGGACAACCCTTACAGGAAACAAGGGGGGAACAGATACAGATAGGTGGGGTAACTAAATTGGTAGATTTGGATACCTTACATTTTTTGGACACCCACACAGATAATGACAATTTTAGCGAGGAAGATTTTTCTAGAGGGGAACTACATTCAGAAGTGAATGACAAAACAAAAAAGGACAGTAAAGGAACAGTGTTGTGGGACACTATGGATTCTGGTGCACTCGAACATGTGGAGACAAACACATGTAAAATTTTTACACGTGATAATTTTAATATTTATAATTTTACTGATTTAGATGTTACAGTGGAATTTTTTAATCTTTTTACTAAGGGGTTTTCATTTATACCTGTACACAAACCCAGGATTGAGAATATATTACTGGACATTAAGTTATTTGCTAGGAAGCTAAATTTAAAAACTATATTTCACAACAAAGAAGTAAATACAAGGGAAGGGCTTAAAAGAAGAAGCGTTTAATTCACCTACAAAATGACATTCTCAATTTTGAGGCTTGTACCTTGAATTTGGTTAGGGAAGGTTACTTATCACATGAAGTAGAAAAGGAATATGTGAATTTAACGGATGAAGAAATTAAAGTGTTGAAAATGTTACAGGGCAATGAGAGAATTAGGATTATGAAGCCTGACAAGGGGGGTGGGGTAGTTCTGATGGACCATTGGGACTACACCAAGAGGATGGTCGAAATTTTGAATCAGGGTAATAGATACCAACTTGCATCCAGGAACGAGATGAATATTTGGTACAACAAAATTGACATTTATTTGGAAGATAATTTGATTCAAGGATTTATTGACCTTGATTTATATAATTTTTTGAAGGTTCCCAAACCAGTAATCCCGGAGGTTTTTGGGATACCAAAGATACATAAGGATGCACAAAATCCCCCACTTAGGCCCATAGTGACATCCCAATGTTCAAAGACGCAGACTTTAGCAATATTTGTGGACAACAAACTGAAACCTTTATACCATTATTACCCACATATATTAATAGACTCATGGGATTTTTTGGAAAAATTCAATAACATTCCCTATGATGATAGTTATGGTTTCATTACCATTGATGTTAAAGACCTTTTCTCAGTAATACCCCATAATACTGGTCTTGAATGGTTTGAGGAAATGTTAACAGAGTTTAAGTTTTTAAGCAACACTGACTTTAGATTAGTATTAGAATATATAGAAGTAGTCTTGAAAAATAATTTCATTTACTTCCAGGGAGACATTTACCATCAGATTGGGGGGTGGCTATGGGGTCAGCCTGCGCCCCAATATATGCAAACATTATTATGCTCTACTGGGAGCTTGAATTTGTATTTAAATCCCAATTTTGGAGGTATATCAAACAATATTTTCGATTTTTGGACGACATATTTATTGTTTGGGACGGTAATACAGCATTGATTAAGGAATTCATACAATATATACATAAGACTACTAATTTTTTTAGAGTTTACATATCAACACAATACAGATTACGTCAATTATCTTGATATTACCATAACTAAGAACAGAGAAGACAAGCAATATAAATCTAAGGTTTATAGGAAAAGTTGTTTTTCCAATTCTTATGTACATTTCCAAAGTGACCATCCCCTATACTTGAGAAGGAATATTATTAAGGGGCAAATGGTCAGAGCTTCTAGGATGACTAGTGACAACATAGAATGTAAATACGAAATGGACATAATACAGGGTCTGTTTAAGGAAAGGGGGTATCCCATTGAATTAATTAAGAATGTCAAAAGGGAGGTAATGAAAAAACGGAATACACATTATCCACCCTTGTTAAAAGGTAATTTGGACGTGGTCAATACCAGGAAAACTAAATATACAGATATTGATAAAGAGGAAATTCCGAGATTGATATTTACATATCACAAGGGATGTGAGTGGATACAAAGGGGCATACATGAGGTTTGGAAAATTTTTTCAAGTATGTCCAACAATTCATCAATTTTCCAGCAACCCTTAAAATTCTCCTATAGGAAAAATCTTAATTTTAAGAATTTATTTGAGAAGAAAGATTTATCAAAAGACAAGGGGGTGATAAATAAGTGTGGAACACATAGATGTGGCAGGTGTGGGCAATGCTCCTTTATTTCTGGTAATAAGGAAATATTTGTGAAAGGTATTGGGAGAAAACTTAGGAGCAAGGGGTACTTCACCTGTTACACCAAGGGTGTTGTCTACCTTGCTTATTGTCTCACCTGTGGAGGATACTATGTGGGTAAGACGGAACGTCAGCTTAGAAAACGTATTTATGAGCATATGAGGGATATTAGTAGAAGAAATGATAATAATGCCCTATTTAGACATATTAATATATGTGAAAAAGCTAATTTCAAATTCTGGGTATTGGAGGAGGTAAAAAAGAGTGACAGGGGTGGAGATTGGGAATCTCTATTAGAATATAGAGAATTAATTTGGCAGCTAAAATTAGATGCTTGTGGTCCCAAGGGGATGAATGACCACCTATCTATCAAACCAGCCCTGAAACACTTAGCAAATAACCCCAAAAACGTTTAACGCAATTGTTTTAACTATTTAATATTTAATATTCAACATTTTATATATCATAACCATATATATGCTATTATATATTCAATTTATATTTAATGTATTTTATGCATTTAATGTATTCAAGTGCACCATGGGTTTTTATTTTTATTTTTATGTTTCATTTTTCTATGTAGTTATTTTCTATGTAGTTATTTATTTATGTAGTTATATGAAATTAATACTTAGTGTTTTATGTACACATATTCAACATTTCAACATTTTAATACTCATATTCAACATTCAGTATTCAATATTTTAAATTCATTAATTGAGTATTTATACATGTGGGTTCACATGTATATATATACATTTTTCATACAACTTACAGATGTACTTGTTTTAAAAGGTTATACTAATGAATAATTAATTACTATATGACAAGTTACTTTTATATGATAAGTTACTTTATGAAATAAGAAAATACTTGTATGTGCAATAATTATACAAAAGGCTTTAAGCATTTAGTTGGTTTGGAGCAATAATTAATCAACTAATTAATGAATTTATTTTAATTCAATCAAATAATCAGTGATGGTTTGCAATGCTTGTATATTTAAGGCATTTAATTCTTATTGAGTTTGTGATTCTGATGAAGGGTACTATGTGAAGACGAAAGCGCGCTCAATCACCAGTTCATTCTTCGTGTCTGTCTGTGGATTTCTGTGTATATTGTCGCAATAAATACTTTTTGTGGATTACTCGGTGCTTGGACATTATATTGCATATTGCTGGTTGCCTGGTGACTTGTGGATTACTCGGTGCTTGGACATTATATTGCATATTGCTGGTTGCCTGGTGACAGTTATTGGTGATTAACCTGGAGGAAAGCCCTTTATGGTACAACGACGGATTTCTTTTTATTCTTTTTATTTTTTATTCTTTTTATTTTTTATCTTTTTATTTTTTACAAGATTTTGATATTGTTACTATCCTTGTTTTGGATCCATCCTTGCTTTGTGCAAAATTGTTATACATTACAACCACACAATTCCTCTTTTTAATACATATATATATATATATATATATATATATACACACACACACACATATATATATATATATATATATATATATATATACATACATAAATTTATTTTTTTGAATATCCTGACTGTTTTAGGTTTCTCCAGTGCGTAATACTGAAATACTACTTTGTATGCGTTACACTGAAGCAGGACTGTGTAACTACCCTTTTTTGTTTTATGTCAATTAGGACTATGGTACCCAGGCACCCCAATACCCAACCCCCCCCCCTTCAGTGACTGTGAAAATTAAGTCATTGTGAAAACATTTCAGCATCATGGTGCCTTTCTACTTGCAAGGAGATGTGAGGATATGTCTGGCAGAATGCAAATTTGGCAGCAGATGGTTGCTGATGTGAAAGCAGTAAGTGGCCTGTGCAGGACATATGAATAGTTGCACCACATGGACACTGACATGATTTCATCAGCCTGGAGGAGAGCAACTGCAGTGGCCAGTGAATGGATGGCTACCTGGGGGCCTGCTAGACAGCCACCACTGACCCCAAATGAGAAGTTCCTGTCCATCGTTAGAGATCCAGACAGCTCACTGGAAAGTGCACAATAGAATGTTACTGACATTGGTGCTGCTGCTTCAGAGAGGACAGGTATGTCCCAGGAAAAGCTTCCAGGTAAACTTACCTATCTCAATCATCAAATACTTCTTGCAAAGTAAAATACTGAAAGTAATACTTACATTCTGTTTAACATTAAATTTGGGGGGATAACTGTAGACTGATCAGGTTGACAACACATTCTGGTTGATTATATATGGGCTTTGGGTGGATGTGTCATCCAAGCTCTTGTTAAAAGTATCGTTAATGGACCTATAAAAAAGGGCTAAAGTTTTAAACCCCGTGTTATTGTTCATTCTGATGGTGTGCATACCTTTTGCTTAACTTCTTCCAGGACTATCCAGCATAGGGAGCCTACAATCATATGCACATGGTAAGCCAAACATTTGTATGTGAATACTGATGAGCAGTTCAAAGAAATAATTAGTTTGTGATGTGGGTGTCAGGACTGTTGTGTGCATTGCTGCACTGTCTGTAATAGTGGCACCACTGTTAGTTTGTTAGTACATAATGGACTACAGCAGTTTTTTTCCTGCGTTTGTTGCCAATTATCACAGGTGATCTTGACAGTGGAAGTGTGGGACTCCAAACACCTGATGTCAGAGTATCAGCAGACTCTAATGATGATGGTGGCAAAACAGAGGCACAGTTGGGGGGTGCAAAAGTTGAATCCAACACTGAGGCTGACATTCAGCCACCACCTGTAATTCCATTGGACACAGCCAGTAGGCCTACGTCAACCCATTCCAGTGAGCCCTCAGATACTGGACAGGTGGAGGGTGAGACACTTGATCAGGGCAGTGTGTTTATTGTGGCTTCAGTGTCTGCTGACCCTGTCTGTAGCCAAGTGTAGGTGAAGTGCCATGCAGGAGGTTTGTTAGGAGGTGCTCAGAAGAGGCCTGCTATCCATCTTCCACCTGATCCAGGTGAGTCTTCCAGTGCCACTTGACATATGTTTAGGGCCATCATGGAGACACAGGCAAGTTCCAATAGGTCCTTCACAAAAATGCTTAGGGGTAAAGATGTGGCACAGGCTGACATGCGTGACTACCTCCACCGTGTTGCCGATTCAATGGATCAGATGAATGACATATTGGAATGGGTGATGTCTGCGATGGAACGTCTGCTGGGAGGGGGACCGCATCCACTTGGGTGCAGGACAGCATCATCATCTGATGTTGGCCAACATGGCTTTGCCCAATCATGCTCCTATAGTGGTACTACTTCCACTGCTCCAGCAATGAATGAAGTGACAAATGGCCATTGATCTAGCAGGCCATGGAGTTGTGGTCCTAGGAGTCCTCGTTAAGGGAGTTTGTCGGCAGTCACATTCAGGTAGGAGCAATGCATATGACTGAGTGTGGACATGCCAGTTCAGCTCCTGGCAGAGCCAGTTCTCGTGGTCGGGTACGACAAAGATGAAATGCCACCCCCTACCATGCATGGCTCACACCTGTCCAACATACCAAGAGAGCTAGCACAGAGCTTGGCTGTGTTCTTGCAGACACACACACCAATTTCACCAGGAGGGCCCATACGAACACACGCAACAGTTGCATGGTTCAGTCATGAAGCTTAAAGCTCATTTTGTCTCAATGGCCATTTGTTACTTTATTCGAATGTCTGCCTGCTTCTCTTTCGTAATCACACACACTCGCTGACTTTTTGTGTCAGCCTAGGCTTCTTCCCACCCCACCCCCCACACATACACACAAACACCCTGTGCAAGTAATATTACCTGTAGCACTTCCTTGTTTTCTATCTTTTGGATTCAGGGATGCATAACATTTGTGTCTGATGCTCAGGATGCATAGCTAGCTGACTTACTGCTTAGTATATCTGCATTTGTGATGTTTTGCTAATTCTACTTTTGACATATTTTGGTCTTAGAAAGTTATACAGTTGACAGAATCAAAACACTTTTTGCATCAGTATTTTTAATAATCTTCTGAGGATTGTGAAATCTGAAACTGAAATGCGTCTCATTAAACAAAGAAATTAGAAATTAATGACTTTCTAGTACAAAAGTATGAGGCCAAACTGAGGACATTCGGTGACCATCACTACTTTTGAGAGGTATGAATGTGTGAATCTTTGATGCCTGAGGCCTACTACTTGATCGAGGGCACATGTAGTCACATAATTCTCTGCTATCACATGTTAAAGTCATATCTATACAAATCACCCACCTTTTACTTGCTTACATTACCAAGTAACAACATGCAAGGACATGTCATTCATTCGTATTATTAAACAATACACTCCAGGTTCAGCACTTACTTTGTAAGTCCAGAAGTTGTAACAGTTTAAGCTCAGGACCAACTCTGTCAGATGCTAAGTACACAGTCAGTACATGGGTAGGTAAAGGTTTTGAGTGTTGCCGGGCATCAATATTACATGTCTGTATGTAGGTTTATGGTTTTAACCCCTTAGGTGGTGAGTGAGTGTGCTGTGCATTGCCTCTTAGCCAATGCGAGGACATACTGAGCACACGTACGTCTGTCTATACCCACAGCAGCTGTTGGTTCCCCTCGGACTCCTCACCTGTGTGTGGCTGTAGTAACCTTACCATTGGTGGTGGGATGTGTGCCCCTTCCCCTTGCTGATCCTGCTAAAGCTGTTTTCTCAGGATGCTATTGTGAAGCATGGCACATAAGGTGAATATTTCAGTACATGTACATGGAATGTACCGCAGGGCTCCCCCAGATGTATCTAGGCAATGGAACCGCGACTTCAGCAGCCCAAACACACTATATAATATTTCTGGTTTGAGCATGTATCTCATTACAGCGTTCTTCAGTGGGTGCGTGTACATTTCTAATGGGAGCCATTAGTCATGGTTCCAGTGCATAATCTGCATCCCAACGTAAATGACCCTGTGGGATATCACCCCTAGTGAACATCTTATACAGTTGGGAGGTGCCCCAGATATGTGAATCATGGTAACTGCATGGGTTGCCAGCCAAAACATTCAAGAGGATTCCCTTAGCATTACACATGACTTGGTAGTTAACAGAGTGGAAGCCTTTTCTCTTCATGTAGAGCTTTCCCTGTTCCCTGGTTGCTGCCTTAACGTCTGTGTGTGTACAATCTATGGCACCCAGTACTTCAAGGTAGTGTACTACAGGGTACAACTCTTGCATATTTGTGGCCCAGTCCTCAGGTGTACACGGAAAAAGTATGTGATCACTGGCTTGTTGGAACATAGCATTCAGAAACTGATGGAGGATCCTGGATGCTGATGCCTGTGACACCCTCAGCATGTCCCCTATTGGTCTCTGAAAGGGTCCTGTAACTAAAATTCTAAGTGCTACACACACCTTTGTCTCCACTAGTATGGGTTCCCCTCAGTTTACCCTGGGTCTGAATTGAGGACAAGAGGTTGTGGAGTGTGTCTCCATCCACCCTGCACCACTCATCACACTCTACATGACGTGGAAATTGTAAAGTTAATCAGGGTCTGAAAACTCTTCTCCTTGGCTGTGGTCTATTAGCAGCATCACAGACTTCAGCCTGTTGCACATACACATGAATTAAAGCAACAGGAGCCCCTAACATTTTTTCTGTATAGACTCCTTTCCGTGGCTGTATTCCAAAAGGTTTTGGAATTCAGAGAGAAAACCAGCACCGAGTCTACGCGGTTACTTTATAGCTCCTCCACCTTGGACTGGTTGATTAGCATAAAATTCAGCTGCTTACATTGTAGTAAGCATTCCATGGTGTTTACTGTGGTTGCACAGCCCTACACACAGTGTAGAGCCGGTTACTGAATACAAAACAGTGCACTATCATGTTGTTACAGTTACGGTGTTAGCGGACCTTCTAATGTTTACTGAATCTGCCTATATATTTTTTCCAAAATATCTATCCATAAACAAAGTGAAAATTTAAAAAACACTGCAGTTGAATCTAATATTTTGACTAAACCTGCATTTCGTTCAGTAATTTTTCCAGTTAGTTTGAATAACATGCTTCAATTCTCCTTCGTTTATACTATAACGTATAAAGCAGGCTAAGCAGATGTCCTCATTACTACTTTTTATTCAAAAAATATATTCCCTTTCTTCTTTTAAGAAAGGAATATATTTGCTCCATCTTTCTTCCACTATCCTATCTAGGATTCCTTCGATAAAATCTAAAGTACAAGCCCTCTCAGGAAAACTGCCATTCTAAAGTTAATCACTAAACATATCATCCCTGTTAATGAGCCTATAAGCACTAATACACCAACTCTTAACACGCACTTTCATGTACTATGGATAAAGCACTGTTGGCATAAAGACATATTAACAAATTTTGGTTTCTTGTAAATACATGAATTAATCATTCTAATATGTTCAGCAACTTCAAGATTCATATGTAAAAAAATTAATAGTCCTTAACCACTTAAATGTAAATTTATAAAAAATTAGAACTGCTGTTCAAACTCATAAAATCTCCAAGCTTACTTCACTATTATTCCAAATAAAATTTTCTATTAAACCCTTATAAATTATAACATTTTCAAAAACAAATATAATTTCAACAACAGTACCAGAAGCCTATTGTGCCATTATAAAGTTTGTGTAAGAAGGGACCATATCTGCCCCCATATCAACAACCCCTTTAATTTGTTCATTTTAGCATTAAAATAAAAATAATTATCTAAAATAGTCAAGATAATAAAAGTTTCAATAAACTGAGGATCAAAATTTGACTGCAAACAGATAAATTCCCTTAACAAAACCAATTCACTTTCCTAGGGAATACAAGTATATAAAGACTCTACGCCCACTGCAGCAAATGAATGTCTTCAGTCCCAAGAGACGCCTCTTGGACAATTTAAAAACATACCAGCTGTCTCCAAGACAGGGCAGACTTATTAACCATTTCCTTAAAAATCTTTTCCAAATAAGTATTACTGTATCTGGAAGATGATATAATCGGTCTAAAAGGAAGGACTTTTTTTTATTTCTTTACATATTTAAAGTTGTGACAATAGGAGGTACTGCCAGCCATGCCAGAAATAGGACAGTGGATGTATGACTTGTGCCAGCACAGCTAGCTGGAATTTCATAAATAATTAAACATCGTTTGGATATCAAACTGATTTTTACAAATGCTTGTGCTAAAACATATTTGTGAGGTTTGTTTGTGTTAAAATGTATCAACAGTACACCCTGCTGGAATGAAAAGAAATGCACATGTATTACTGTAATTGAATTAAATGTATATGTTTTAATAGAGGATACTGGGACAGCAGAGGTTAACTAGCTAACTTAATTTAAGAAAAATAAGAGGAATGCAAATGAGCTGTTAAGCCATTAAAACGGCACCCCACAGTGTTGAATAGGACCGAAGATGGTGGGTCTAGAAGAAGTCTTTGTTCATTAGCTCAGTTAAAAGAGGAAACCCCAGGCACTGCCATAAACATTTAGATGTGTATTGTAGCCATATGTGCTAAATTCATGTCTCAGCTTCAAAGGGGATACTGTGAGAATGCCTAGAGTCAGGTGACCAGATGAGGTCATTCTGCAAGCCATCTTGAAGATTATGTTTTACAGGGAGTAATAGTGGAGTACTGAATACTCTGTTTTGGGGAACCTGACTAGAAAGACTGCTCACATACTTCACTGTGCCTTGCTCTATCAAGTAAGTCATTTGGGAACAGTATTTCTCCTAGATTCAGTCAGAAATATAGTGAACCTTGGTTAAAAGATTGTTTTCTTTATTTGTATGAGTCTGTCCATCAATGTTATTTTCAATATTTCTTGTGATTTGAACTCTGTGGTTTACAGCAAATACATATTCAGTATTGTCATGCTGTTTTATTACTTATTATTAAATACATTTAAAACTTTTATTATACTTGGTCCTTGTAGAAAACACTTAACCTTTGACAGTGCTTATATTTATTTGGTGACACTGTGTGGGCCACTCCAGAAAGCCTAGCTGTCTTGGTCAACTACTACCATGTATATTAGTATTAATATTACACAGTATAATTGTACAGCCTTTGTTAAGGTCCTTGGAGTAGCTGACTGTGGAGTGTCTGGTGGCAGTGACAATTACCTTATACTATGGGGAAAAAAGTGTGTGTGTGTGTGTGTGTGTGTGTGTGTGTGTGTGTGCCAGCTACTTGGAGCAGGGACACAAAGCACTGGACTTACACAGAGGGTGCTAGAGGTCTTGGCTTGGACACTCAGCTGAGGACCTAACCTTATAGCTGTACCAGTGGAGGTTCTAATTGGGGATCTGGAGGGAAACAAATACAGAGAGCCAGACTGCGGACTGAGTGTGCCCTGTGTACTTGTGTGCTCTTAAAGAAAATTGGGCTTGACACAGAGAGGTCTGCATCTGGAAGTACTGAATGTACCCATTTGTATTCCAAGTGCACTTCCCTCTCCAGTGTCAATAAGTATTCAGGCTCCTTGACTGGCCCAGTGTGGGGACGTCACATATTGGCAGGCAGTGGCGGGATACTAATTGAACTCCTGTAGTCCATAAGCAGTGGTCACTAAAAAGGTGTACTCTCAAGCAGCCACAAAGTAAACATTCAGAGTTTCATATAAGAATAGTTTTATTTACTTTTTGTTAGCTTAGTCAGGGAGAGCAGGCAAGGACATCCACAGAGGATTATGGCAAGCTGACAAAGAACCAGTTGGCTGAGACGTGCCAAACCAAACACTGGTGCAAGCCAACCTGACTAAAGGAGAAATGATTGCAGCCTTAATTACAGCTGCAGCACAGAACAGCAACCAGGAAGACAACCAGTCAGGCATTGCGGATGTACCATTCGCAGAAACAGGACAGTTCAACGTTTCCTCAAAGGACTTAAAAATCCGTCTGGAGTTAAGAGAGACTTGAACTGGAGGCCAAACATTTGGAACTAGAATCATCAGGGAGACTGCAGCGTTTGAAGGCCGAAGAAAAGGAGAAGCAGTACCAACAAGAGAGGGAGATGCTGACTCTTCATCAGGGTCAAGATCGTAATAGGGAAGGGAATAACTAAACCTCAGAAGCAATAAAGGTCAGTAAATGTCTCCCACAATTTACAGAGGATGATAAATTTGATAGTTTTATTCATATATTTGAAAGGGTATATAAACAGTATAATGTTGACCAAGGGCTCTGAGTAAGATTCCTAAACCCCTTACACCATGGTAAAGCTGTAACAGTTGTTTCTAAATTGTCTGATACAGACTGCTTAAACCATTCTACAGTTAAAAATGTTTATTGGAATGTTTTAAGTTAACACCTGAAGCTTACAAAAAAGTTTTGTGAGCATAGACACAAGGCAGATGAAAGTGTATGTGATTATATGCAGAGTTATGCACCTATTTTCATAGGTGGTTGACTGGGTGTTAGGTCACCGCTTTTCAAGGGCTGGCAGACCTTTTGGTGAGGAACAAGCTTTTAGAACTTTGCCTGAGGACATGAGAATCTGGTTAGCAGATATGGAATGCAACTCTGCAGATGAGCTGGGGCAAAAAGAAGATCTCTACTTAGCAAGCAGAGCATCACTGCACAGGAAAGGGATACCCACTGCTGCACCTGGGTATAAGGGAACCTATGGTGGGCAGCCTAAACCGTTCCAACAGAGTCTGCCAGTAACGGGAAGCCACTAGTTCAGGTACACTGCCAGGATCAAGGGTTAAATGTTTCAAATGTAACCAGTGGAGCCGTGTAGCACACAGATGTCCACAGAGGCAATGTGGGGAACAAAAGGTGGGGGAGCCAGCAAGTGGGAATAACAGAATGCCAGTGGTAAGTTGTCTGGAGACAACAGAGGTACCACACTACAACCAGAGTTTGTATCCCATCTTGGTGGATGGAAAACAGGCCACTGTCAAGAGAGAGAAGCCTGTGATATAACCACTGTGAAGCCTGCAGTAGTTAAAGAGCAGCAGTACTTGCTTGGGCAGTCCACTCCAGTCAGAGCTTTAGCAGGATCCCATTCTAAATGCCTTAGCCAGGGTTAACCTAGACTAGGAGGGTGGAAAAGGAAGCAAGCAAACAGGGTTTGAAGATATCCCTGCAGATGTCTTGATAGGGAATGATATTGATAAGGCAGTGACACACAGTCAGGTTTGGAGACAGGCATGTGGGTCTGCTAGTCTGGGGGAGACCCAGACAGACAGCATCCTGAAGCCAGGACTGGTGATGTGACTAGTTCAGGGAGGGAACTACCCTGCAGCAGTGAGGCTAAAGATGAGCCACAGCTGCAGGTAGGTACTGATGTTCCCTTGGACAGGGTGACTGCAAGGGCAGAGGTGAGTGGTAGTACCCAGGCTGGCAGTCAGGCACCACTGTCAGAAGATACCAGACTTCCTGTGGAAGGGGAGCTGGGAAAAATCACAAAGACAGAGTTGAGACAGGCTCAACTCTCAGACCCTACACTACAAGGCTTTAGGGAGGTAGCTAGGGGAGGTGCCCGATTCTCAAGAAAAATGAGAGTCTGTACACTGGAAGTAAAGGGTTACTGTATAGAGAATGGATCCCTGAGGGATTGTTAGAAGCCGAGGTACTACAGCAGTTGCCAGTGCCCAGAGCCTATAGTCTGATACTTATAGCAATAGCTAACCCATGACATTCCTTTTGCAAATGATATGGGCATAAAGCTTACCAAGCGACGTATTATGCAGAACTTTTACTGTCCTGGGATTGCCAGGATGTAACCGGGTACTGCAGGACCCGTGAGCAGTGCCACAAAGTAAGCAAGGCAGGAGAGAAGGTTGAAGCTCTGCTGATACCTATGCCTGTGACTGAGAAGCAGTTTCAGAGGGTTGATATGGATACTGTTGTACCTCTGGGTACCCCAAGTCCCACAGGGAAGATGTATATCCTAATGGTAATAGATTATGCTACTAGATATCCTGAGGCATTAGCTCTGTCCTCCATCAAGGCAGAGAAGGTGGCAAATGCTTGGCTAGAGATATTCAGGGGCGTAGGTTTCCCAAAATAAATACCGACCGACAGAGGTGTCAATTTCATGTCAGACGTGCTGGCTTGTCTGTGGAAGCGCTGGGGGGTGAAGCGCCTAAAGATAACCCCCTACCATCTCCAGATGGTCTTGTGGAGAGGTTAAACTCTACACTAAAGACCATGCTATGGGTATCCACAGACCAGTTTACGAGAGAGAAAGTGGGGCAAATGTTTGGCAAATTGGTTTGCATACACACGCAGGTGCCCTATGAGCATAAGGTGAGTGGACCTTTATATTTGATTTGTGATGAGTGGGAGGGTGAGTGTGAATCCCTCAACGGGTCTGTTGTGAAATATGTTGCAAACCTCAGGACAAGGGTTACGGAGCTCATGGGTTTGGCCCAGGAGAACCTGGCAGGAGCCTAACAGCAGAAAAAGGTCTGGTATGACAGAAATGCTCAAGCCAGAGAGCATGCTGTGGGACAGTTGGTTATGGTGCTGATTCCTGTAAGACATAATAATCTGCAGGCACCTTGGGAGGGATCCTTCAAAGTAGTAAGCAAGGTCAGTGATGTTATCTACATGGTAGAACTGCTAGGCAGGAGACAGGGGCACAAATTGTACCATGCTAACATGATGAAGCCTTACCATGACAGGGAGGCCCTTGTGCTGAGTACCTGCAGTGGATGGCAGGAGGAGTCTGAGGGGGATCTGGTAACTGATCTCCCCATTGAGGCTTGGACCAACACCTCAGTGGAAGGGGTAGCAATGTCGCAGAAGCCACTTCCTACCCAGGTTCAAGAAATCTGAGCAGTGTTACAGGAGTTTGTGGATATGTTCACTGAGAAACCAGGCTGCATCTACCTGGTACAGCACAATGTGGATACAGGGCCCCAAAGACCTATCAAGCAGGCCCTTTACAGCATGCCTGAGCGAGTCAGTCAGAATCTGAGGGAGGAGATATAGGAGATGTTGGAACTGGGAGTAATCCAGTTGTCCAGCAGTCCCTGAGCCAACCTAGTGGTGCCACAGAAGGATTGCAGCACCAGTTCTGTGTGGACTACAGAATACTAAATAGTCACACAGAGCCAGATGCCTATCCCATGCCTAGGACAGATAAAGCCTTAGAAACGCTGGGTGGGGCTAAGTATCTGACCACTACCGATCCTACCAAGGGCTACTTGCAGGTGCCCTTGATTCCAACGTTACAAAAGGTCAACCTTTGTGACTCCTTTTGGCTTGTATGAATTCAGAAAGATGCCATTTGGAATGATAAATGCCCCAGTGACTTTCCAGAGGCTGGCAGATCGTATCCTAGCAGGAGATTATGCCCTTGCTTACCTGGATTATATTGCCATATACAGCCACTCTTGGCAAGAGCACCTTCAGAATGTCAGGGAAGTGCTGCGCAGACTGCAAAGAGTAGGGTTGACCATTAAGCCCAGTAAGTGCCAGGTGGGTATGGCAGAGGCCTCCTACCTGGAACATAAAGTGGAGAGTGGTAAGATCAGGTCAGAATCTATCAAAGTGGAAGCCATTCAGGCATGGCCTGCTCCTGTTTCCAAAAATGAGGTGAGGGCATTCTTAGGGGACAGCGGGGTACTATAGAAAGGTGGTTCCCAATTATAATAGATAGCATAGCTTCTCCCATCACAGACCTGACAATGAAAAACAGGGCAGATAAGGTAGTGTGGACCCCAGCATGTGAACAGGCATTCCAGAAGCTTAAAGGAGCTTTGGAGAACCCTCTGTGTTAGCCAGTCCAGATTACAGCAAAGAATTTGTAGTGTATGTGGAAGTGTCAAACTACGGGGTGGGGGCTGTACTTAGCCAAGTTTCCTCAGAGGGAAAAGAGTACCCAGTGGTATATCTCAGATGTAGACTCCAACCCGGGGAGGAATGTTATGCAGCTTTAGAAAATGAATGTCTAACCATAGTATGGGCACTGCAGAAACTTCAGCCTTATCTGTATGGAAGGAAATTCACTGTAGTTACAGACCACAATTCTTAACACGGCTAAAAAGAGCCAGCCAGCAAAATGTCAATTTATTAAGGTGGAGCTTAGGATTGCAAGTTTATGACATGACAGTACAACACCTTAGTGGGGTCAGCAATGGCAAAGCAGATGGGCTCTCCAGAAAGGGAATGGGGTAACATTCCCAGATAGGCTTATTTTTCTCAAGCCAGGTTTCTCAAGGGTCACTTAAAAAAATAGCTTGAGTCTTCGAAGGTGGGAGAGGTACGATGATAGGAGGTACTGCCTACCATGCCAGACGTAGGGTAGTGGATACATGACTTTTGCCAGCACAGCTAGCTGGAATTTTGTAAATAATTATATATCATTTTAATAAAATTATTAGTTATACTGGAGCGGTCCTTTAATTTGGCAGTTACAATACTGTGCTTTATTTTGGTCTTGTATATCAAACTGATTTGTACAGATGCTTGTGCTGAAAATGTATTTTTGAGGTTTGCTTGTGTTAAAATTTATCAACAGTGCACTCTGCTGGAATGAAGAGAAATGTACATGTATTATTGTTAATGAATTAAATGTATACGTTTCTGGGACAACAAAGATAAACCAGTTAAGCTTACTTTAAGAAAAGTAAGGAAAATGTAAATGCGCTGTTAAACCATTGAACCCCCCCCCCCCCCCGTGCTGAACAGGACCAGAGACTGTGTGTCTGGAAGAAGTCTGTGTTTATTAGCTCAGTAAAATGAGGGGAAGCCCCAGGCACTGCCATAAACATTTAGATGTGTATTGTAGCCGTATGTGCTAAATTCCTGTCTCAGCTTCAAACTGGGATACTGTAAGAACCTAGAGTCAGATGACCAGTTGAGGTCATTCTGCAAGCCATCTTGGATATTATATTTTACAGGGAGTAATCTTTGAGTACTCTGTTTTGGGGAACCTGACTAGAAAGATTGTTCATATATTTCACTGTGCCTTGCTCTAGCAAGTAAGTTATTTGGGAATAGTAATTCATCTAGTTTCAATCAAGAATATAGTAAAGCTTAGTTTAAATATATTTTTTCTTTATTTGTACGAGTCTGTCCAATGTTATTTTCAATATTTCCAGTGACTTGAAATCTGTGGTTTACTGTAAAATATATATTCAGTATTTTCATGCTCTTTTGTTATTTACCATTAAATATATTTAAAACATTTATTGTGGCTGGTCCCTGTAGAAAGTATTTAACCTTTGAAAGTGCTCATATTTATTTAGTGACATTGTGTGGGCCACTCCCGAAGGTCTAGCTGTCTTGGTCAACTATTACCATTTGCATTAGTATTAATATCACACAGTATAATTGGACAGCCTTTGTTAAGGGCCTTAGAGTGTCCGATTGTGGAGTGTCTGGTGGGAGTGATAATACTCTGGGGAGAAGGGGACACAGCAGGTAAATCTGTGCCAGCCTTTCCCAGGTGTGTGTATGTATGTGTGTGTATATGTGTCCGAAACTTGGAGCAGGGACACAAAGCAGTAGGCTTACAGAGAGGGCGCTGGAAGTCTTGGCTTGGACACTTGGCTGAGGAGGGCAATGGAACAGTTTGCATTCCTTATAAAATAACAAGGCTAACTATAGGAGGATATACAGGAAATCAGAGGCAACAATTAAAATGGGGAGTTCTCTCTGATAAATTCTGTTTGAGCAGAGGAACACGGCAGGGGTGTCCTCTTTCCCCTTTATTTGCTTTATATTTAGAACCACTGGCAAAGAAAATAAGGGACTCAAATTCAAGAATATAACTGGTATGACAGTCAAGAAAAGTAGGCTTTATTTGCAGAGGATATTATTTTGCACCTGATAAAACCAGAAAATGATATTTCAGTGCAGCAGAACATTCTGAGACAGTTTCAGTCTTTTCAGGATACAAAATTAATGAAGATAAAACAAAGGCAATAACTGTAAACTACCCACCCATACACAAACTGATTCAGCAATACCCATATTTATGGGGGCATGATAAAATGAAGTACTTAAGAGTATGGATTAAAAAGGATTATGTTATGGCAGCTATGGATATGTGCGTGAAGAGACGACTAAACAAAAGAGAATGCAAAAACAGAGAAATTGTAAGCTCTGTTTTATGGGTATGGATAGCAAGATTAAAGCAATGGAAATGTTTTCAGTTCCTTTAATTTTATGCAGAAGTTAGGCACATACCTCCAAACCTCATAGTGCAGTGCAAGAAATCTGGACAAATATTAAAATAATGGGGGTAAAAAGCCTACAATTAGAGAGAGACTTTAAATATTGTTCTCATAAACTTAGAAAGTTGCTAAAATAACAGGCTTTGTGTTAGCATGCATTTTCTGAAGTACATGAAACCTGAAACTCAAAATAAAATAAATAAATAGAAATATTTAGTGACTTCAATGCTCAGTGATTTGCCAGACCCCCCCCCCAAAAAAAAATACTAAGGACAGACCAAACATATGAGGCAAAAATCTGGAATTCTGCAAAAAATCTGGACAGTTGAGAGGTATGGTTAGGCAAATGTTTTATCAACCAAAGGAGAAGTTGTGGATAGCAATTAATAAAGACTTGATGTATTTTATATGGAAGGGAAAGAGTGTAAAAGTCAAGTGGGATAAGTTGATCCTTCCAATAGAACAAGTTTGGGATTAGATGACTTGAAGGGTTATTTCAGAGCTATAAAGGTAAAGCTCCCATACACAGCACAAGCATAAAATTAGAACTCAAAGTGGAAAGAGATGATGAAGAAACGGGGGGGGGGGGATGCTCAAGAAATAACAGAAACTAGGATTTTGGATGCAGCTCCTTAAGGAGAATAGCAATAATCATACATAATATTATATTCATAGAGTAGCAGAAAGTATTCCAGTAACTAATTCAACATGGGAATGGAGAAAGGAGATTCTGCCAATATGATGACTGCAATTAGGGATACAGACAATAGGCAAGAGGGGGGCTGGAATTTACCTGATCAAAACTGGCAAAGGAACCAAGGTACTGGGAGCAAATAATTAGAGGGGGAAAGGCAATAAAACAGGAAGAGACAAAAAATTCATTTGGAGATTGCCTTCCCTATCAAGGACTGAGAGTATAGGAAAAATGAAAGGAATATGTGAATTCTAAGAGAAAGACCAGCACTGGTTGAGTTTTTATCAGAATCTAAAACAGAAGCTGCTGTTAAAAAAGGGATAATTAGTATGGCACATAAAATATGGCATGACAACTATTGGAATCAGAGGAGGTTAGAAAGACAGATTTTAAGCAATTTACATAATAAAAACAATGGGAGAATATATGTATGGCTCCCAAATATGCAACAAAGTCTAGAATAATTAGGATCATTGACTGGAATTGCTTGCATAGGTATTTTTAAACCCCATGAATACTCCAAAGAATTTTTCCTCAGTTCGACTGCAACTACTGGAGATGTGATGGAGAAGAAAGACGTAATTGGAAACATATTTTTGGGACTATACTGAGTTAGCAGACTTGAAAAATTCCCTGCTGACTATTCTGTCAGTTACACTATTTTGATCATCCTGTATTTCTAAGAAAATGATACTTTGAGCTGCAATGCAGAATCAGACTTCCCTGGACATAGTAAGGCAAACTCAAAATCTAGACCAACCAAACTAGAAGTTTAGAATACAGTAACAGAGAACTGGAAATGGGATCTTCGGAAAAGGACAGGAGTAAATTACATAGAAAAAATGGGAATTGTGGGAACAATACATGTATAATAATATTTTGGAGGAGGAATGTGGTTTAAGGGAAGGCAGGAATTCAATGAGCTGGGTAATGTTTGATTGACAATGACTATACAGAAGTTAAGTGACGTACAATGTTTTTATCTGAAAATATGACAATACGGTTTGAGTTTATTTACATAATTGCATGACTGCCTATATAATAACTGCTAATTCAATAAAGATGTTTCTTGTTTAAAAAAAAAAAAAAAGAAAGGGGGAAGGACTCCACCTCCACTTTTATTTTTTAAACAAATCTGCCATTTCTCGAGAAGTTAGAATAGCAATTAAATCGAACTGGCACTCTTAGAACACTTCTTGCCAAGACAGCAACTTACTCTTCTTCACAGTACAACTTTCTACTTGTCCAACTGCCAAATAGTATTATGGACAAACCACATATAATACAGATTCAAAAGCATGTGCAAGATCTAGGAAATAGAAATCCCTAACTCTGTTACCCACATGTGCTTTACAGTGACATAAAAAGTGACAGAAATGTTTTTAAATTTTGTTCCCTGGTGGTAAGAGGGGTGGGGACAATGTATCTTCTGAACTTTGGAAGCTTCCGTGATTCATAAATTTAAATCCTTGCAGTCATACTGACAAGGTCAATGAAGGGTGGCAATACTTGACAGATAATAGTTTATTCATCAAGTTAACGGCAGAGAACATGTTAGTACGTTATTTAAAATGTGGTGGTTTGAGTATTGACTAAATCCCCAATTCTTTGCAAAATAAATTACCAAGGCACTATCTCCAAAATATAGACCACCACGTCTATTCATAATATGGTACAAATGGACATAATATGGAACTTAATAGTACTTTAACAACGAAGTTCTCAATATGGTTAAAATGTGTTTCTGCATATTCACAAAAGTCCCATGTCTGTATTAATGACTCAATATTTACCAAGTATGTTACAAAAAATCACTGCATGCGTGACACAGCCTTTCTACGCTGAACAGTGTGGGAAAGGGGATAAGACACAGAACAAGGAACTCCTCCACACAAGTCACAGATGACAGGTATGTGTAGAATAGAACAATAAATTAAGTGCAAAAGTAACATGCACAGGAATATGGTTTTATACTTTCACCCTGGAAAATAAATGAAAAAGTGGGTATTTTAAACGCACTATGTCAAACACTACCAAACACACTTCATGGAAACAGTCTCATAACAAGCTATGTAAAACTAAGATCAAAGTCTAAATGTCTTTGAAATGCAATATCATACTCGGACTTTTATTAACCAACTTTGACAGTACTGAAATGCTCCTGTTTTCAAAACTACTGCATACACATCACTATCTTCAAAGTAAATCACCAACTCTTTATAACAATAAATACGGCTGTGCCTGCAGCAATATGTCTGTCTTTCTTACAAACTTTTATCAAGTTGCACTGTATGCAACACAATTTAATCTGTCTACACTGATAAAGGCTCATAGCTTTCACGTGAGACAATCACATTATAGGCCTCATCAACTTTTTTCTACTCCAATTCACATAATTAAAATCAGTGAACAAATGTTGGCTCTAGTTCCCTTTTATCTGGTTCAATCTACTCCTCTGTTTCAATATTAAACACTTGCAGAAAATCATAAAATTCAGAGCTACAGAAACTAATATAAGCAGTAAGCAAAAATATGCACTAAGGAATAAAAAACAGTCTCAAATCATTCTAGAAACATAAACAATGACTATAAATAACCGGAGGAATCAGTGATATTCAATAGCAGTCAGTAACTGTAGATATAGTATTAGCAAAGGTTCTTGCATTAGCATTAGATCAGCCCACAAAGTAATAACTATGACATGTTATTTGTGATCAGACAGCCTGAAAAAAGTGCAAGTGTGTGTGTGTGTGTGTGTGTGTGTGTGTGTGTGTGTGTGTGTGTGTGTGTGTGTGTGTGTGTGTGTGTTTCACTGCTGTGATTCCTGCACTGTGGGATATCACTGTTGTACTTTATCTTACTGGTTTTGACTTTCTTTTGCTGGGGGGGGCGTGAAACCAAGCAGACACTTGACTAGATTACCTTAAGGCTTCCCCCTTCATATAAACACTCAAACAAGCAGTTGCAAGGAAGAGAAGCCACTCACTTTGTGTGTGAAGCAAAGATGCCAAGATGTGTCTAGAATCTCAGTGCGACATGTACGACAAGCGCAACAGGTGCAAGAGAAGCAGAACAGATTTTATGGTACAGGCTGGCACAAGTCTGGCTTTAATCATTAATAGATGAAGATTATTTACTAATGTTTTCGTTGTGGTATCTACAGCTTGTAGACAGTGACTTTAACGAAAACTGCAATTTATTAACTGGACTTGAATCAGAAACCGACACAATCTGAAGGGAGATTGGAGTGGATGGTGTTAACATTAACTCGAGTGAAAGACAGACAGTATTAAATGGAGTTTCTCTCATTGTGGATGTGATAAACTTAGAATGAGATGCATCACATTATTTTACTTAGTTCATTTTGTACATATTTAATGTCAAAAACACTTGAGATAATGGTACAAGCCAATCTCTTATGAAATACAGGGTGTTACATTGTCACAACGAGGGGAGATTAAACAACCAAGCAAAAGGAAGTCTACACTATGAGGAAACTCCTTAGAGCGACATTAGGATACAAAGTATGAAAGGCAGCAGCTGTCGCACAGAAAAGATCAAGAGGAACATAACAGTAATGAGAATCATTTTATTCCGGTACTTAAACGAAGAAAGCTCAAAAGGTGGGCAATTAGTGGTAGTTCCTAGACAGCTGATAAAAATAAGGAAGATGAGAAAAAGTGTTACTCCTGTACAACAAAAGGCACCTAGATCTCATCAAAGTGACTTCCACAGAAAATAAGATTTATTCGATAAGGGCATGTTTAATCTTAAGATCCCATATGAGAAATATCAGACTAAAAACACACAAACATAATAACCCCCTTTTTTATTTCAACCAACCAATAAAAGAGGTAAATGTGACACACAAACAAGGAAATAAATGCCTGCAGCTTACCTACAAAGCTGGAAGAGCTTCAAGTATTGTGTTATGAAAATGACTACTTCATTGCTGTCATCACAGAACTATGGCAAGGTTCTGGAATGTCCATTCCTGGTTATAAACTGTAGGATTGTTTAAGGTCAGACAGAAGGGGAAAAAGTCAATGTTTCCAACAAATTGCCCTCAAGTCTCATCTTTGAATTATGAGCCCAGAGTACACAAACACTGGAATGCATAGAACAGAATGAAAAAATAGGGAAATGTATTAATTTAAAAGATCTTATTATTTTAAGTGACTTCAAATTTTGCCATATTAATTAGTTGATAATAATGGTTAAAGTCTTTGCCTTCAATTTATAAGGTACAAAGTTTGATCCTCACCTCTGGCCAATACCTGTGTAGAGTCTGCATTTTTCAGTATGTCTTTGTACAGTTCCTCCCACATCCCAAACAATGTTGGGTGTTTCTACCTCAAACTCACAAAAAATGGAATTGTGAGCAGCAGCACATACTCTAGGTAGTGCCTATCAGGGGAAAAGCTGCATAGACCAACCACTTTGGGCATCAAATGTGATGTGCAGTGTCTTCTAGAAAGGAAAACACAGATCACAGACTGCATGCCACATTGGGGCTAGCCATCTGGTGTAAAAATTGACTCTAGGTAATTGTGTCACTGACTAACTTTGCCCAAAAAGGGTGTTGGTATTTCCCAATGAAAAGTCTGTTGAGGAATGGGCCTACCATGGTAATGG
The DNA here is from genome assembly GCF_019279795.1 of Protopterus annectens. Taxonomy (NCBI): domain Eukaryota; kingdom Metazoa; phylum Chordata; order Ceratodontiformes; family Protopteridae; genus Protopterus; species Protopterus annectens. The sequence goes on along the minus strand of NC_056728.1, from coordinate 621,394,182 downwards.
TGAGAGGGGTCTGTGTGCTCCTACTGGTCAGTGTGCGCCTGCCATATAGCTAAGAAGACCTCGGTCAATAAGCTACTGGATGGTCAGATTCCAAATGTCCAGCCTGGTTTACCTGGAATAGCTCTGCTGAACAAAAGCTGGAAGTACAACAAATTAACCTGCCAAATATGAACCAAGGATTACTGCACTCAATGCAGATTCACTGACAAGGTACAGTT